>NC_056735.1:290993132-291163132 GCF_019279795.1 Protopterus annectens
AAAAGCCTTTTCACAAACGCCAGGTGTTGAAGAAGAATGTCCTTGTTCTCTGCTTGAATGAGACAGTCGCCCAAGTAAGGATATATCTGAATACTTCTTTGTCTGCAAAATGCAATTAGTGGTGCCAGGCACTTTGCAAAGACCCTGGGCACAGTAGATAAGCCAAAGGGCAGTGCAAAGAATTGGTAATGCATTAAGCCAGCCTTGAATCTGAGGTATCTTTTGCACGATTGTCTTATTGGGACATGCAGGTATGCCTCTTTTAGGTCTAATGTCACCAGCCAAGCATTCTTGCCCAGCATGGGCAGAAGCTGCTGCAAAGTCAGCATTTTGAATTTTGGAATGTCAAGGTATGTGTTCAAAATCAATAAATCCAGTATTGGTCGCCAGGCCTTGTCCTTTCTGGGTACCAAGAACAGTTGAGTAAAAACCTTGTCCTTTTTCCTGTTCTGGTACTGGCTGAATGGCCCCCATATCCATGAGGGACGTAATCTGTTTCTGTGCCTCTGCCCATTGATTTTTTGGCAGATCTGGCCAACCGTTTGCCAATGGCAGAATATGGAAATGGAATCTGTATCCCTGTGATACTATGTTTAGCACCCACTTGTCCTGGGTTATTAACTGCCAATTTTGAGCAAAAAGTGCAAATTTTCCCCCTAAGGGTGCTGCCAAAAGAGAAGTTCTTGGTGCAGGTAGAGGGAAGTCATTGTGACTGTTTTCTGTAGATTTGTGCTTCATCTCCTCCAGATTTGGAGGTAGAAGTGCCCCATTGCTCTGACTGTATGAATCTTGCGCCTGGTATCTGGAACCCTTAGGGTATCTGGATTTGCCCCTTTGAGCTCTGTCTGACACAGGAAAGGACCAATTTTTTGTAGGCCAGTGTCTACTGAATCTTGGTGGCTGCATGGCTGCACTTGTAAGAAGTCTTTTACAGTCTGCATAGACTTAGCTTCGTCTTCCATTTTCTTTAAAACCTCTTCTGCCTTAATACCAAACAGAGTATCATGCTGTAAAGGTGCATCTACCAATTTAGCTTTAACATGATCAGGCAAATTTTGTTCCTTTAGCCAGGCATGCCTCCTAATCACAGATCCAGTAACTGCGGCCTTGCAGGAGGCCTCTAAGGAATCAAAACCACATTGCAAAGTATGCTTTCCAACCTGTTCAGCTGCATGCAATAATTCCTGCAATTCTTTATTTTCTGCACATTCAGAAATCAACATCATTTTCTGTTTCAGCAATCCCATAACATGTTGTTGATACTTGAGCATAAGAAATTGACAGTTTAAGGCCCTAATTGCCAAAGTAGCAGATGTATAAACCTTTTTTCCCCACATCTATCCCGTGCCCTTGAATCTCTGTCAGAAGGAGTAGGATTTTTTGCTGTTGAGGCCTTAACTCCCTTAGGACCCTGTGATATAGTTTCAGGATCAGCAACAGGGTTGCTATATAAAAATTTATGTGAGTCAGGGATCCTGTAATATCTGTCAGGCTTGCTGGGAGCCGGAGGTAAGGAGTCAGGGGGTCAAACTTGTCTCCGAAAACACATCATCCACAATGTTTAAAACAGGGGGCATGGCTAAAGACCTGGGCTGAGGGAGAAGAAGGAAATCCCTGAGCCTCTTTTTTGATTCTGAGAAATCTTGACTCTCCCAGTGAAAATGCTCCTTCAAAGTATGCAAGGCTTCTCCAAATGAATAATTCTCAGGAGGTGATGCAGATGGTATAGACTCCTCTGCATCTGAATCCTCATAGGGAGGTATAGATAATTCCTGATCAGAAGAGGAATCAGAAGAAATAGAAACCTGATCCGAGATTAAAGTAAAAAGGTCTTTGGCCATTTTGATCATCTGTTTTTTAGGCATAGAGGTCTGTGCACATGGCTCATGCGTCAGTTTTTTAGTTTTAGAAGTTGCTTTTGTCTTTGTTTTTGCAGCTGTCGTTGGTTTGATATACAAATGTTGAGGCCTGAATACACCCTCAGAAGCCGGTGCCTGCTCAGAGGCTCCGGACCCATCCGAGGGAGATGCATCTGTCGGTCCAATACTTTGAGTATCACGCGGCATGCCGGACTCCACATGGGTGTCGGTAGGGGCCTGCGACTCGAAAGTAGCGGGTATCAGGGGCTGAGATAGCACCTCACTGAGTACTGGCAAACCGGTGACTGGCTTAGGAGAAGGTTCGTCCTTGGTTTTGGACCTTGACTGTCTGTCGCTGTCCTTTTCTTTGCGTTTTTTTATGTACTCTGGTAGTCGGATTGATATCCGACGACATTTCTGGGTAGTTAAATCTGTTTCCAAAATACTTTGAGGCAAAAATATACAGACGATTAATAGTGCGTTGGTTAAATCTAGCACAAAACCGACAGTCAGGCACGTTGTGATCAGGGCCTAGGCAAGGAATACAGTATAAATGGAAATCCTTGTGAGGTATTTGCTTCCCACAAGTAATACAATTATTAACTTTTTTTGACATCGGTATGGAGCAAGAAAAAAGTTTCCCCAACGGGGTACTTAGCTTTAGTGAAGACTTCGGTTCTGAAACTCAAATTCGAATATTTCAGTAGTTGGCCGACTGGCACTTGCGAAATGCTTCTGCTTTGGCCACCGCACGGCAAGAAAGACAAAAGAAAATGGCATCGGCTGCATGTTTTATAGCCCTAATGACCTGACGTCATGGAACAGGAGACAGCAACTGACGCAGGACCCAAGACTTTGGAATTCAGGGCAACCTGCCAGCAGATTACCCAAATGTAATGACTGCAACAGTGAAACACGAAGAACATCAGGCCCATCCACGTGAGGCAGAGTTCCTTCCTAATCCAATTAAATTGCAACTTGGACAATTGGATGGGAAACCGGAAATTCATCCCTGACTTGGCACCAGTCTCTGATGCAAACAGGTAACCTTTAAATGGTTCATTTCTCAGGTCCATGCTTACACTTATCAAGGGTATCAGAACTTGTTAGAGATTTGGGATTCATGGCTAGGCTTAAAAAGGCCCTTGTGGTTGTTAGCCTAATAAACACCTATGAACTTTCCCACCTTAATTCTTGACCACTGACCCTTTATATATCTTCCTAATTAACTCTATTATGTAATCAGGGTATACACGTGCTACCATTACCTCTACCAAATGCTTTCTCTACATCAAGACCCACTAACAATAGCAGTGTTTTCTTAACTCTGCTTCCGGAGCATCATTCTATTATTGTTGTTAAATGACCGTCTCCTGCTTCTCAAAAATCACACTGGCCAGAATCTCATTTTTGGCAACATCCTTTCCATTCTCTTAGCTAGTGCAAAAAAACACTTTACAATCATGGTTTAAAACTGAAATTGGTCTATATGAAACTAGGTTTGATGGGTCATTACCCTCTTTGGGTAACACAGCTACTACAGCTTTCTTCCAAGATGCTAGGTACTGTCCCTCCTTTTAAAATACTGTTAAATAAAACCTTACAAATCTTTACCACTTTCTTTCTTCCTAACATCCACAAAAATACCACCCTTTTGTTTGTCTCTAATACATGGGGTGATTTGGGTCCTCTCTGAATGTTCTACATGTATCCCCCAAGGTCACACTGTACCAGGACCTATCCACTTGCATCCCGATAGCATTATACCTGTAACACAAGTAGGCTGCATCCTCACTCAAAAAAGCCCTTTTTCCTGCCCGGGTAAACAACGTCTTCCTATCAAAATTGCAACTCCCTGCTCTGCAATGCCAGGTTCATAAGACTAGTTAAAGGAAGAACATGTCTAGCTGCCTCAAGCTGATCTCCAACTCTCCAATGTCCATGCTTGTTCTGGGCTTTTTCACTGATGTAATTTAAATTTGCTCCATTGAAATCTCACTGATGCCTGCCCATCTCTGCTTTGTTTTCAGTACTCTACTCTTTCTTTCTTCATTTTTTTTCTCCTATTACAGTGCTCACACTTCCCTCAGTTACTGAACTTTGGTCTTCCTTCTCCGTCCTGTACAGTTCTGCTAGCACACTCTCCTTTGTACCTTTCTTACTGGAAGCTCTTCTCCCCTTCTACACCTCCTTCCCTCTTACTTAAGCAGGCTTATGAAGCTTTCATGGATTGTTTTCATTGAGTCACTTTGCTAGCCCATTTCTCTTTGCCTTGCTATGCTTTGCCCCCCTCTCCTACTTTAACCCCATTTCCCAAAGATCTGCAACAAAATTTCCTTAATACTCTCTACTCTCCGTCCATTACCTTATACAGCTAATCATTCACAACCCAACCCATTTCGCTTGACTTTTACTGCCACTTAAACCTTTGTAGGCCATTTATTTCGGCTCCTCCTTTCTCTTCCCAGACAATCATACCTTACCCACCTTTTCCTCCCTCAATCATCCCAATTCTACAACTATCTCAGTTCTCACCACCACGCTTATCTGCTTCCTTACCATTCAGCTTCATACAACCACATCTACATTTGTTTTCTTGCTTCCTGTTTCACCATGACTCATTATCCTCCCAGTCATTTTAAGCATTCAATCTGTTAATGCCTACCCACACTAAAGACTTTTTATTTATTTGTATTTGTTGGCCAAGAAAGTCCGACTAGGCAGTGACCCATTTTCAGCAGAAGCCTGGGGAGAAAGACACTATATTCAATTTCTTACAATATAAACAGAAACAAAAGTAATACAGCTTTTCATACAGCATAACAACAGAAGTATACAAGTGAAATATGTACATACAGCAACACAGGAGTAATGTATTAAAATTTGCAGGATGAAGCAAGAATATATCCACCCATCACATAACATGAGGGATAAGTACATTGGAAAAGTCTGAGATGACAGCTAGGAAGATGCATAAAGATATACAGCTGAGTAGGAAAAAGGTAGGATGACTGACAGGGAACAGATGAAAAGATTAAGTAATTGGTAAAGAAACAATGTGTTTAATGAGTGGGTGGGGGGACTATCCAGGTAAAGTAGATGAACACAACCAGTTACTGTTTAGTTACTGCTTGAGTAGAGATTTGAAATTAGGTAGTTTCTGTATTTTATGGATTTCGAGGGACAGAGTTCTGAAGTTTTGAGACAGTTATAAACAGAGCGGCCAGAATTATTACTGGATTTGGTTTAAGCAGGATGTTTTTTCTTTTGCTACATCTTGGGTATCTGGGACAGGGATAGTACTGTAGGGTGTTAGGGAGTGCAGAGCATTTTTATGGAGTGTAAATAAGTTTATGAGCAGTGGCTAGTTGGGAGCATGGCAAGTAGTGGGATCGTTCAAGTCACTCTAGCTCTTTTAGTGCTATACAGTGGTGGGATTTATAACATATATTTGTAGCAAACTTGGCAGTGTTATTGTAAAAAGTCTCAAGTTTGCATTTATCAGTTTTGTTCAGGTTGGTGAGAATTGGTGAAGCACAGAGTAGGGTTGGGAGTAGGTAAGTTCTGGCAATTGACTGTCAAGTGGAATCAGAGAGGTACAGTTTGGCCCTGTAAAGGTAGCCTAGTTTAATATAGCAATAACCCACGCCTGGGTGTGGGTAATGCTGGATTTACCCAGGGTTGGTGTGGTTTGGTCACGAGGGTGAAGCCCGAGTGGCCAAACAAAGACAACCGTGGGTAAAGCCAGCATTACCCACACCCAGAAGTGGGTTATTGTTATTATACAATGACATTATTTAAGAAAAAAAATAATTACTTTTCTTAAATAATGGCATTGTATAATGCCTCCTTGCTGCCCTTCCGCAGCTGTCTGGTATTCTGCGGCAGTTCTGATGTACTGCGCATGCGTATGCCTACATAGTAAATCAGAGCTGTGGGCAAAAGCAGCGGAGAAAGCAAGATCTCCGTTGCTTTTTACAAACTGTTTTGCTGTGTTAAATGGGTTTAACTTAGCGAGACAGCTTTAAAAAAGCAACGGAGAATCACCACTGCTTTTTTTAAAGCTGTCTCGTTATGTTAAACTCATTTAACATAGCGAGACAATTTTGAAAAAAGCAACAGAGAAAGCAAGATCTCCATTGCTTTTTACACACTGTCTCGCTATGTTAAAGGAGTTTAACATAGTGAGACAGCTTTAAAAAAAGCAACGGAGATTCTCCGTTGCTTTTTTTAAAGCTGTCTCGCTATGTTAAACTTGTTTAACATAGCGAGACAGTGTGTAGCAACGGAGATCTTGCATTCTCCATTGCTGTAGAAAAGAGTTATAGTAATGGAAAAAGTCCGGGCGACCGGATCTTTTTCCATTACTATAACTCTGATTTACAACGTGCACGCTGACCAATCAGTGTGCACATTTTTGAATATTAATGAGGGGGGGTCGTTGTATAATGTGCGTTTTTTGATGGCTTGGAGAAAATGCTGGTTAAATTTTAATTTTTCACAGATTAGGATCCTTTGTAACTTAGTTTGGGGGCCTGTTTGTATTTTGATGTTACTGGATCAATAGATGTGAAAGGAGGGTTTTAGTTCTGTGAGTTAAGGGCATTACATTGGTTTTGTTTGGATTCAGGAGCAAATGGGAACTGTTTGGCCAGGATTCTACTGCCAAGGTGGAGATTTTGGTGACTTCTTGAAGTCTGGAGAGAGAGTTGGGGCACTGCAGATGAGGGTAGAGTTAAACCCATTGACAAACAAGCAAGGGATTCAGAAATTCAAGGATATAATTGGTATAGTAATCAACAAAAGTTGGCTTTATTTGCAGACATTTTTATCTGATAAAACCAGAAAATTACATTTCAGTGTCATGGAACATTCTGAGACAGTTTCAAGTCTTTTTGGGATATGAAGATAAATCAAATCCAAAAGCTGTAAACTATCTTCCGATAGACAAACTGGTTCAGCAATACTCATATTTAAGGGGAACATGATAAAACAAAGTATTTGGATTAAAAAGGATACTGTCATGGTAGCTGAAGATATGTGGGGAAAGAGTAAACAAATACAAAAACTGAGAAACTGGAAGCAACATTTTATGGATATGGGTAAGATATAAGCAGTGAAAATGTTTTTAGTCCCTTTAGTTATATATTCAGATAAGGCATATTTGTATCAACCACAGGGGGAGAAGTTGTGGATAGCAATTAATGAAGAGTTTAAGGATTTTAACTGGGAGGGGAAGAGGGTAAGAGTCAAGTGAGATAAGACAATACTTCTAATAGAACAAGGTAGCTTGGGATTACCTGATTTGAAGGGGTATTTCAGGGATACACAGTTAAGTCTCCTACACATAGCAAAAGCAGAAAGCTATAATTCCAAGTGGAAAGGGATGATTATGAAAAGTACAGTTTTGTACCTACCGTAAATGTAGATGTTCGAGTGTATTCACTGCTGCAGTCATTATACTTAGGTTATCCTGCCGTCAGGCGGTCCCGCAGTCGGCCAGAGTTCCAAAGTCTTGGTCCGGCATCAGTTTCTGTCGTTTCTTCCCTGACGTCAGTGCACCAGGGGTATGTAAGATGCAGCCGACGCCATTTTCTTCAGTTTTTCTAGCCCCAGATGTCAGGTGCCCCCAAATAGGTAGGCAATACATTTTGCTAATAAAACATACATAAAAAATAAAAAACAATACCTTCAAATACAAGCAAATACACCACACAGGTTGTATAGGGTAGAAAGGTATACAGAAGTCCCAGCTAAGAAAGAAGGGATGGAGGGAGGGTAACCTGGACTGCAGCAGTGAATACACTCGAACATCTATATTTATGATAGGTACAAAACTGTACTATGTTCATCGTGTTTCACTGCTGCAGTCATTACACTTGGGTTGAATCCCAAAGCTGAGGTTGGGTGGCTGGGTCTATAAAGGATTCGGGGTGACTATGAGGCCCTGCAGCACTGCAGTGGCAAAGCCAGCTCTGGATTTAGAGTAAAGAGGCAAGTGGTAATGCTTGGTAAAGGTGTGCACTGAACTCCAAGTTGCAGCTTCCAAAATATCCTTGGTAGGTACTCCTCTAAGGTAGGCAGTTGAAGTGGCTGTTGCCCTGGTGGAATGTGGACTAATGTTGCTAGGTACAGTTTTTCCATGCTGTGTGTAGCAGAAACGGATACACTGTCCTATCCATTTTGAAAGGGTCTGCTTTGAAATAGCCTTTCCCTGTGATCCTGTAGCATATGCTACAAACAATTGCTCAGTTTTCTTGAAAGCTTTTGTTTTGTCCAAGTAGAAGCATAACTGCCTGTGTATGTCCAATGAGTGCAGAAGTCTCTCCCCTTTATTCTGGGGATTTGGATAAAAAGTTGACAAGTGAATAGTTTGGTTAAGAGCCACACTGGATACCACCTTTGGCATAAATGTAGGGTTTGTTCTTAAAGAAACCCTGTCCTGATGAAAAATGATGAAAGGTTCCACTGCCATTAGTGCCTGTAACTCTGAGACTCTTTGTGCTGAGGTTATTGCCAGAAGCAGAGCAGTTTTCCATGACACATTTTAATTCTGTTGAACTGGCTCAAAAGGAGGTAAAGTTAGTTTTTCCAAGACAACGTTGAGGTCCCAAATTGGTGTTGGTGCTCTCCGGGGCAGTCTTATATTTTTAGCCCCTCTGAGGTACTGTTTTAATAATGGATGAGAGAAAATAGGAGGATCCATGTTGTAATGAGCTGAGATGGTAGAGGCGTGGATCTTAATGGATGAAAAGGATAGGCCTTTGTCCAGCATCTCAGTTAAGTACTGTAATATCTGAGGAATATTTGGAACAAGAGGGTCAAAGCTTTGAGCCTGGTTCCAGGCGCAGAATCTCTTCCACTTTTCTGAATAGGATTTCCTGGTGCTGGGCCTCCCGGCCTCCAAAATGACATCCATAACAGCTTTAGAGAGAGGTGTTGGCTGCTTGGCTAAGTAATCTGCCATGCAGCCAGGTTTAAGGTTTTGAGCTGGCTGTGCAGGATCTGACTGTTTTGTTGCAACAGAAGATGAGGAATTTGAGGTAAAATCCATGCTGGGCCTTGAGCCAAGTTCTTTAAGATTGGGTACCAGTGCTGGCGTGGCCAGTCTGGGGCAATCAGGATAATTTTTGGCCTTTCTTGTCTGGCTTTTAGGAGTACCTTTGAAAGGAGGCAGTGGTGGGAAGGCATAAACTTTTAGGGTTTTCCAGCTGAATGAGAGAGCATCCACTTTCCATGCTTGTGTGTGGTAAGTCCTTGTGCAGAATTTCTGTAGTTGGCAGTTCAGAGGGGAGGCAAAAAGATCTATGTCTGGGAACCCCCATTTTTGTGTTATCATGCTGAATACTCGTGGATTTAATTTCCACTCGTGAGGATCCATGAGGTTTCTGCTTAAGTCGTCTGCCAGAGTATTTTTCTTTCCTGGCAGGAACTGTGCTTGCAGATGAACTTGACAGGTCAGTGCTGTGTTCCACAAAGTCATGGCTTGTCTGCAGAGGAGATATAAATGAGTGCCCCCTTGCTTGTTTATGTACCACATAACTGTGGTGTTGTCCGTCTTTAGCAATAGTTTTCCTGGATGCAGAAGGTCCTTGAAGGGATTTTGTACAGCTAGCATCTCTTTTTGATTGATGTGAAGATGCATTTGCTCTGCGGCCCACTTGCCCTGAATACATTTTCCTGCCATGTGTGCTCCCCAGGCGTAATCTGAAGCATCTGTTGTTAGTGTCTGCCTGGCTGTGGGTAAAGTGAAAGGCTGTCCCTTGTTGTGGTGACATGCCTGTGCCCACCATCAAAACTCCTGTTGTAGGCAGGGAATAAGTGGTATTACTGCTTCCAAACTGTGACAGTGTTGAGTCACAACACTTTTTAGGTACCATTGTAATTTCCTCATATGCAGTCTGGCATATGGTATTAGTAGTATGCAGGATGCCATGAACCCCAAGGCCTGCAGAATTTTTCTTGCAGGGAGTTGGGTTTTTTGCCATCAATTGAAAGTACTGAGTCAGTTGTCTTTGCTTGCCTGTCGTGAGATAAGCCATCTGGGCCGTTGTATTCAAGCTGGCACCCAGGAATATTATCTCTTGTGAGGGCACTAGTTTTGACTTCTTTTCATTTACTGTGTACCCTAGGCAAATTAGCAATCTTTATACAAAGGCCAGATGCTTTAGAAGAATGTCCTTGCTCTCTGCTTGAATAAGACAGTCGTCCAAGTAGGGATATATTTGAATTCCTTTTTGTCTGCAAAATGCAATTACTGGTGCCAGGCATTTTGTGAAGACCCTGGGCGCAGTAGAAGCCAAAGGGCAGTGCAGAGAATCGGTAGTGCATTGTGCCAGCTATGAATCTGAGGTATCTTCTGCAATTTTGTCTGATTGGGACATGCAGGTATGCCTCTTTGAGGTCCAAAGTAACTAGCCAAGCCTTTTTGCCCAGCATGGGAAGAAGTTGCTGTAGTGTCAACATTTTGAATTTCGGAACATCCAGGTAAGTATTTAGAGTAGAGAGGTCCAGTATGGGTCTCCAGGCTTTGTCGTTTCTGGGGACCAAGAAAAGTCTTGAGTAAAATCCTTGTCCTTGTTCCTCATGTGGCACTTTTTGAATAGCTCATGTCCATGAGGGCTGTAATTTGTTTTTGTGCCTTTGCCCATTGATTTTGTGGCAGGTCTGGCATTCCTTTTGGTCTTGGTAGAGTGTGAAAGTGGAACCTGTAACCTTGAGACACAATATCCAGAACCCATTTGTCTTGGGTGATTATATGCCAATTTTGTGAAAAAAAAGCTAGTTTTCCCCCCTAAGGGAGCTGCCAAAAGGTAAGCGCTTGGCATGTGAAGGGGGAAGTCAATGGGACTGTTTCCTATAAGGTTGTGACTTGTCTTCTCCTCCTTTTGGGGTTGATGCACCCCACTGTCATGGTCTTTAAGAGCCTTGGGGCTGAGATCTCCCTCTTGGGCGTCTGTATCTGCCTCTTTGTGGTCTTGTCTGACACTGGAAAGGACCAATTTTTCGAAGGCCAATTTCTGCTAAATTGAGGTGGCTGTACCTGTAAGATATTCTTCACTGTTTGCATAGATTTTGCCTTATCCTCCATTTTCTTTAATACCACTTCTGCCTTAACACCAAACAAAATATCATGCTGTAAAGGAGCATCCAATAATTTTGCCTTAACATGATCAGGTAAACCTTGTTCTTTTAACCAAGCATGCCTTCGAATCACAGATCCAGTAACTGCGGCTCTACAAGAAGCCTCTAATGAATCAAAACCACATTGCAGAGTATGTTTTTCCACTTGTTCAGCTGCATGCAATAAATCCTGCATTTCCTTATAGTCAGGACCTTCTGAGCTTGTAAGCATTTTCTGTTTTAACAGAGACATTAAATATTGTTGGTATTTAAGCATGTGGAACTGGCAATTTAAAGCCCATACTGCTAAAGTTGCAGAAGTGTAAACTTTCTTCCCCCACCTATCTAATGCTCTAGAATCCCTGTCAGAGGGAACTGGATTTTTAGCAGTGGAAGCCTTAACCCCTTTGGGACCCTGGGAAATAGTTTCTGGGTCAGCAGCAGGGTTTTTATAAAGAAATTTGTGAGAGTCAGGGACTCTGTAGTACCTATCTGGCTTGACTGGTGCTGGGGGCAAAGAATAAGGGGTTAAACTGGATTCAGAGAACACATCATCCACAATATCTAACACAGATGGAATAGCAAGGGGCCTGTGCTGAGGCAATAAAAGAAAATCTCTGAGCCTTTTCTTGGATTCTGAATAACCCTGGCTCTCCCAATGGACATGCTCCCTCAATGTATGTAAAGTTTCCCCAAAAGAGTAATCCTCAGGAGGAGAGGCTGAAGAGATTGATTCTTCAGCATCAGAGTCCTCATAGGGGGGTAAAGAGTATCCCTGGTCTGAAGAGGAATCAGAAGAAATGAAAACCTGGTCAGAGGAATCATAGTCTGCATCTTGCCTAGGCATTTTATCAGGAGGGGGATGGGAACCCCTGATCAGAGTAATTAGGTCTTCGACCATTTTGAGCAGCTGTTTTTTAGGCATGGAGGCCTGTCCAGGTGAATGCTGTACTTGTTTCTTTGTCTTTAATGGAGTTTTAGACGTGGTTGTTGTTTTGATGGTAAGCTGTGAAGGTCTGAAAACACCCTCAGAAGCCGATGCCTGCTCAGCAGCTCTGGACCCATCTGAGGGGTTAGTTTCCATAGGCCAAATACCCTGAGTTTCCAGAGGCCTAGAAATCTCCACGTGGGAGTCGGAGGCGGCCTGTGGCTCTGAAGTAGCGGGTGTCAGGGGCTGCGAAAGCGCCTCACTCAGAACCGGTGACTGGCCTAGAAGAGGCTTCATCGTCAGTTTTGGACCTCGGATGCCTGTCCTTATCTTTGTCTTTGTGTTTTTTGTGTATTCCGGTCGTCGGTTGTTCCGACGGCATGGTATAATTGAATCTTCGGCCAAAATAATGGCATGCAAAATCAAACAGACGTTTAATAGTGCACTTGTTAAATCTAGCACAAAACCGACAACTAGTGACGTTGTGGTCTGGGCCTAGGCATGGAATACAGTAGGTTCATAAGTTCATACTAGGCTATCTGCCCAAGGGCATTTATAAGCCTAGCCAGAGTGTGTATGGCTTTCACCACCCATATTAAATTAATTTTGCTATTTCCTTTTTCAAGGATAGTATACTGTGCCTCTGTCTAACAGTGACACAGAAGTGATACCCAGGGTAAACCTACGATCTCCCATCCACTCATCAAGATTCCTCTTGAAGAGAGTCAATGAGTGACTCTGCCTAACCTGGACTGGGATTTTATTCCAGAGTGAAGGGAGCCTCTGGGTTATGAATCTGTCCCTCCAGCATGTCCTATTTATTTCAGTGCTGAGGTTCAAGTCCCTCGAGTGCGTAGCTCGATGGGATTTGGATTTTCTGAGGTGCAGCATGTCCATTAATTCCGGGTTGGACATGGCTTTATATGTCAGGCACAGATCGCCTCTGAGCAGGCAGTATGCCACTGAGTAGAGCTGGAGTTTCTTTAACCGGGCAGCATACGGCATCTGTTTGAGCCCCTTGATCCTCTTGGTGAGGTATTTTTGGGGTCTTTCCAGTTGCTGCAGGTGTCTGGTAAGGTACATCCCAAAAGGGGCATTGTACTCAATTATGGGCCTGATGAGGGATGAGTAAAGAGGCACGATGACCTCCCCTGATCTAGATGTGAATCCCTTCATGATTAGGTGAGCTATATAAAATGTTTTTCTAACCACTTTGGCCACGTGGTTGTCAAATGACAGATTGCTATCAACTTGGGTCCCCAGGTCCCTAATTACTTCTTCTGTACTTAATGGATTACCACCTATGTGGTAATTTGTGGGCACTTTGTTTTTGCCAAAGGGGATGACTATACACTTTTTGGCGTTTAGCTTGAGGCCATGGCTCTGGCACCAGTTGTCTGTTTCTATGAGGCCCTTTTGGAGGATGCTTTTTCGGCTGGAGAATCTATTATGGTGCCCAGTTTGCAGTCATCTGCAAACTTGGTCAGCCACAGTTTTTCCATGTTGGCCTGTACCTCCGAGAAATATATACCGAACAAGAGAGGTCCCAGGACTGAGCCTTGTGGGACGCCACTTGTAACTGGTTTGGAGTCTGACATGGCTCCAGCTATTCTAACCTGACATAGGGGTTTATATTTAAGCTGGTGAGCTTATCTATAATGCCCGAGTGGGGTATTGTATCAAAGGCTTTTGCGAGGTCCAGGTAGGCTGTGTGGACCACCTTCCCCTTGTCAATGGCCTTGGTGACCGTTTCAAAGAAATCGACCAGGTTCAAGAGGCAGGATCTGCCCTTAAAGCCGAACTGGGAAGGATCCAGTGTCTGCAGGTCCCCAATATCTTTATTTATAAGGTCCATGATGGTCCTTTCCATAGCTTTGCAGACCAAGTTAGTGAGACTTATGGGGCGATAGTTTCCAGGATCTGTTGAGGCACCACCTTTGTGGAGAGGGACCACTGTTGCTGTACGCCACTCTTTGGGTACATATCCTGTAGTACGGCTGAGATTGAACAGTAGTTTTAGGTTTGGGTTTAGCTCTTCTTGGAGTTCATGTAGAACGCAGCCCGGGACACCGTCTGGTCCCATTGATGCTGTGTTTCTTGCTTTGGAGAGGGCAGCTCTTACCTGAGCATCTGAGATGTCAGGGGGGCAGCACTCAGCTGGGATAGATATTAGCCCTTTTGGTGGGGAGGAGGGGGAGAAATTTGCGCTGAACCGGTCAGCTAGGATGTTGGCAATGTCTGTGGGTTCGGTGTATTTTTTGTCATTTTGAACTAATTCTGAGCATATCTGGGAATTCCCACCCAGGTTCCTAACATAACTAAAGAAAGCCTTGTGATTATCCTTAGTGTCCTGTGCAATTTTTCTCTTGAAGCTGGCCTTAGACGATTTTATGAGTGCCCGTAGTTTTTTGCTAATACTGATCAGAGATGCCTTCCCTTTTTGGGATTTTGCTCTATCATGTAGTAGCTTCCTCCTTCTATTGTATAGTTTGTTTATGGCTGGGGTCCACCAGACAGGACATCTGCCTTTGGAGGATTGGGTCTTGGTTTTATTTGGGATTGCATGATCCATGCATTCCTGAAGGTGTTCATAGAATGCGTTTATAAAGGATTTTGCGGTCTGGGCCATATTATCCACAGGCCCGGGGGCTTTGAAGGATTCCACCTTGGGTTTGAGGAGTGTGAAATTTGCTTTAGAGAAGTTTTTCACTGTGGTTTTCTGGGCATGGGGTGGGGTCGGGATGTGAATATCCAGTGAGATTAGTTTATGGTCTGATCTTACCAGTGAGGGATACACTTCTGGTCTGGAGCATAGAGTCCCCATGTTGGTGATGATCAGGTCCAGTATGTTTTCCCCTCTTGTGGGAGTGGTAACAAGTTGTTCCATAGCATTTGAGTTTATAAATTCTAGGAACCGTTGGGCTAGGGTGTTGGAGCTAGAGTAATGCTCCCAGTCTATGGTTGGGTAGTTGAAGTCACCCAATATAATGGTGTTTGGAGAGACCTTCATATTTTCCAGTGTTCTCAGGAAGGCCGAGTGGGGTTCCTGGGTTTGGGAGGGTGGTCTGTAGCAGGCTATAGACTGGAAGGCAGATTTACCCACTGTTAGTTGCACATGGATAGTCTCTGATGCTTCCTGGAGACCAACCTGGAGGTGTGGAATGAGGAGTAAGAATGAAAATCCTTATGAGGTATTTGCTTCCCACAAGAAATGCAATTATTAACTTTTACTGACATCGGTCTGAGGCAAGAAAAAGTTTTTCCAACGAGGTACTTAGCTTTATTGAAGACTTTGGTTCTGAAATTCGAATTCGAAAATGTCAGGAGTCGGCCGACCAGCACTTGCGAACTGCTTTTGCTTCTGGCACCGCTCGGCAAGAAAGACTGAAGAAAATGGCATCGGCTGCATCTTATATACCCCTGGCGCACTGACATCAGGGAAGAAGCGACAGCAACCGATGCCGGACCAAGGCTTTGGAACTCTGGCCGACTGCGGGACCGCCTGATGGCAGGATAACCCAAGTGTAATGACTGCAGCAGTGCAACACGATGAACATCAGGGAAGTTCAAGAAATAAGGAGAAACTGATTTTGGATGCAGATCCTTGAGGAGAATAACAATAACCATACAGAATATTACATTCATAAAGTAGCAAAAAGTATTCTTAAGAACTAAGCCAACACAGGAATGGAGAAAGGAGATTCTACCAATAGTGATGACTGCAATTAGGGGTACAGACAGTAGGCAAGAGGGGGTTGGAATTTACTGGAGAAAACTGGCAAAGGAACCAGTGCATTGGAGCAAATAATTAGACAGGGAAAAATAACAGAATGGAAAGAGGCCTATAATTAAATTTGGACTGCAAGCTAGAGAATGCCTTCCCTATCAAGGATTGATAGAGTACAAGCAAAAAGAATGGAATACGGGGATCGTTAGTCAAAGAACAACACTGGTACAGTATTTAGCAGAATCTAGAATAGAGGCTGCTGTTAAAAAAGGGATAATTAGTAGGGCAAATAAAATATTGCATGATAAAAATCAGAGGAGGTTAGAAGGAATTGGGAAGAAAGAATGGACAAGCAATTCACAAAGAAAAAATAGAAGGATAAATGTATGGTTCCCAAATATGTAACAAAATCTAGAAGATTTAGGATTTGTGCCTAGAAATGTTTGCACGGGTATTTTCATACCCAAAGAATTCTTCCTCGGCAGATTGTAACCAATGGAGATGTTATGGAGAAGAAAGAGGTAATTGGGAACATATTTTTGGGAGTGCAGAGAGTTGGCAGACTTCAAATATTCCTTGCAGACTACTCTGTCAAACAATGGGTGAGCAAACTGGTTTAACTAAGGAAATTTTTTTTTTGAGCTGTGATACAAAATTGGAATTGCTTAAACATGGTAAGTCCTTGCTGAATTTAATTCCGGTGGTTGCCAAAAAAGCAATTACTAGAAAATGTAAATCAAAGTCTAAACCAACCGTACTAGAAGCTGTGAATATAGTAACAGAGATAAAAGAACTGAAAGTGTGGTCTTTTGAAAAGGGTAGGAGCAAATTACATAAAAATGGGAACTGTGGGAACAATACATGCCGAATAACATTTTGCACCAGGAATGAGGTTTAAGGGAAGGCAGGAACTGAATGAGCTATGCAACTGTTTGACTGACAATGACCGTACAGAAGATTATAAAAATGATGTAGGTTTGCAATTGAAAATATAACATGGTTTATTTTAATTTATATAAAATGCATGATTGCCTATATCATAAGTGATAATTCAATAAAAATGTTTCCTGTCTAAAAAAAATGGGCAACTCCACAACCCCCTAATAAATTACTGGCCATCACAGAATCCTGGCTTAAGCACACATCTCATATTCCACCCTTTTTTTCCCATTAACTACTCCATATTCACAGACAACACAATCAGTACTCAACAAGAAGGTGGTATTACATTACTTGTCAGAAATAATGCCAATCTTTGCCCCACTTTAATAGCAAAAAGTAACTGTACCTCTACCAATGACCCAAACTGGTTACTAGTGCAAATTCTACTGGGTACTCGTGCTAAGCTACGTATTGAAGTTGCCTATATATACCATTCCACATCTACCTTTAGTAACATTCTACAGCACCTAAATCATAAACTGGTTATAGCTGGTGATCTAAACTGTAACTGGTTAGGTTCCATGAAAATAGAACTCAACAGAATTAACTTATCCGACATCATAACCCAGATGCTTACCGAGTGGGCTCATCCTAATCAGGCCAAATCTACTTTCACACTATTAGATATAGTTCTCATTAACATTACTGACAAAACTACTGAATGTTCACATACTTCCTAACTCTCTAAGTGATCACTATCCAGTCTTTACTACTTGGCCCCTCAAATCCCAAAATGTCCCTTATCAAATCATTCAGACCAGATGTGTCTCTGATAGTTCTACTGACAACCTTATGCTGGAAGTTACAAACATTAACTAAACCCCTCTTTATTCCTGTACTAACCCCATTCCTACTCTCTCTCTCTCTCTCTCTCTCTCTCTATATATATATATATATATTATATATATATATATATATATATATATATATATATATATATATATATATATATATTGCAGGCTATACCCTCTGAAGAAAATAAGGACAAGTGGTACCCCAAAACCCATGGATTACTGACAATGTAAAACACCTCATCAAACCCAGGGCCAAATCTTGGACAGACTAGAAAGCTCATTCTAATTGTATTGAGAAATGCGATGCAAAGCTGAATGCTACAGGAGAATCCAAAGGACTATATATATATATATATATATATATATATATATATATATATATGTATCTTAAGAAATGTGCTTCTTATATTTCCCATCTAGGTCACCCTGACACATCATTCACTATTTAAAATCAGGTCCCAGTCCCCATACACACAATATTCCCTGCTGAAAGCTAATTTCTCCCAAACTCCATAGCAGTAGTTTTAGGTGGAATATAAATACACGCCAGTATAATCCTCCTTCCCTGCCAATAACTCCTTACAACAACTAAACTGCCATTACTGTCTTTCTTTTCTTCCTCTACCACCAGTAGAGCCCCTCTTGCAATCAGTATTACCTCCTTTTTTTCTTTGATTGTGACACTCAGCTGAATATCCATCCAGAAGTACAGTCTTGGTCAAATTTGCAAGGTAAATTCAATCCAAATGCATCTCCTGTAACACTATTTGCAACCTACATTTCTTAATATAATGCAGTACGCTCTTTACTTTTTGCCAATACCTGCAATGTGATAACTTCTTATCACAATTGCCTTATCGATTTTATCACTTTCTAATATTATGCATGACAGCTCTTTTGAATCTGTTATTCCAACTTTGCAACTTACATGCACACATTAATGCCTGGTAGGCTTATCTTGTATGCAAGTTGCTCCTTGTCTCTGCTTGAACCTGTCTCATTTTCCTCAGACTTTTTTCTTAAATAAAAACATTTTCAAGAAACTACATACAATTTCAAATCTACCAATTACATTTAAGAAACACATAAAACTATACATAATATTCAAAAAGGGAAGTTGCCCCAAACAAACAGCTACACCCATAGGCTTTTTTTTTAAGTTTGGTTTAAACATGCTGAAAGCACATGTCAGAAGCTGGGCTCCCCTTGCATAGATACTGTCTTTGCAATATCTTTCCCTCCCAGCTGTGAAAAACAGATCGCATATGTCAGTTAACAGTTTTTAACATTAAATAATAACTATTGCACTTTTTCTTAATGAATAGTCTAAATCATGCATTGTTATATTTATGTATTAAAGTTAAGGAAGTAGCTACTGACAAAGACATTCACTTCTCAGTAATAAACTTTAAGTTACACTCACTGAACTACTTTCCTGTTTTCTTTTAAAAAGTAATCATGATTTATTAATACAAATGCCCCAGAGCACATTTTCATTTACTCCCTGATTAACTGTCTGCAGCTGTAGACTTAACCATCTCTAACTGCTAGAGTCAGTTGATGGAACAAACAACAACTAAGATGGCTCTACAAAGGGAAAAAGCCCTTTTTAAATAGAGAAAAGCTACCATTTCTACATGTTCTATTTTCTAGCCTGTATACTTAGGGGGATAAAGTTTCCTTTGTCTGCAGTGTAAATCAAGACATTAACTCCATGTTTCCTACAAGAGTATAGTTGTCAAGAAAAGAGTTCCTGTGTATCCCATAAGAGTATACTCATCTTTACATTATACTTCCCTATACTTCTGAAACGAGTACATGTGCCAGTGTTTTCAAAGTCTAATTCCTGAAGTCCTAGTACACTTGCATACCCAAAATGAAGCAGCAAGGGGACATCTATACAAGCTGATATCTGTCTAGCAGCAAGGGGAAATCTGCAAGCTGACATATGCCCAATATGCACACAGAAATGATCAGCAAAGGATAATACAGAGCAGAAGTTACTGATGTTTGTTTGCAAAAAGTTATAAAAAGTAAGATATTTTCCATATTTGCAACAATAATGCAAAATGGTGTGTGATGCAGTCGTTTGAGAGTGGCATATGCAAGCAGCAGGTATTAGTAAAAAAATACATTAAAATATGACAGGCAATGAAGACATTCCAAGATTTAAATGTTTTTTGTACATCACTATAACTTTGCTATATTTTTATAACTGCATTAACTTCAAAAAAGCTGTGTGATCTATAGGCAAACAAATTGCTCCATCTTATACACAACATTAAGGCACACAATGTTGCCACTGACATCATCTAACACATATGGCTTTGTAGGATTAATACTGCATTGAAATATTAAGAAACTATTACAAGAAAAGTTTGCACAGATTTTGCAATATCACAAAACAGTTCTTACTCATCATCAGAAAATACATGAATAGAAAGAATAAAATAACTGTCAGGATACACCACGAGAAATCCAAATGTAGATAAAAATCTTCTTTATTCCACACAAGTAAAGGATAAGCGCTTTCCCTCGCAGTCCAGTAAACTGTCTGAAACACTGACTGACTTGAGACTTTTTGCGAGGAAAGTGGCTATCAAATTGTTCTTTAAAAACAAAAATGGTGACAGTGAAAATGTTATTATGAATGACTTTAAGCGAAAAAGTACGTTTTCTCCTCAGTTACCATCTATGGTGGAATGTTTTGTTAGATCATTCGAGAAAGATTTATATGCATTTTATTCTAGGAAGCATGTTAGGAATAGATTTTTTAATTTGAGTAGAGCTGAATATGATTCATTGATTAATTTACGAAGGAACAATGATATTTTAATAACAACTGCTGATAAAGGGGGAGGTGTTGTTATACTAGATAAAGCTGAATATACTGCAATTGTAGAAACGACCCTTACACATGACAGCACATACAAGGAACTTACACTTGAAGGTGTTATGGGTGTAATAAATAGTGTCAGTGATAGTTTATATGATTTGCTCATGTGTCGACAAATTAGCCGAGAAAATAGAAGTTATGTCCTTACCATAACGTTCCATGTGGAGTGTTCATCTCGCCTTTGTTCTTACACATGGGTTCGGAGCCGATCCTCGGCTCCGTGTCGGCCGCTTGCAAGCTCTGCATCGAGAAGAAGCTCGAGACAATCTAATACCCACAATCCCCCTCTGCCTTTACCTCAGATCTAGTTTGCAAGCAAACCAGTCTCTAGAGAGAGCACACTCATGCTTACATCACATATGCACAGAACTAAGAGTCTATATATAAACATATATATAGACACATACACATATATATACATGTCAACTATGTACACAACATTTGCAAAGCAGAAGCAGAATGCCCCAGGCCAGGCACCAAAAAAAAAACGTTCTTCTTAAGGGCGGGAGGGTGGGAATATAAGAACAAAGGCGAGATGAACACTCCACATGGAACGTTATGGTAAGGACATAACTTCTATATGTGATAGTGTTCAATCTCGCCGTTGTTCTTACACATGGGTAGCGTCCTAGCTCCTTGTTCCTGAGGAACTCACGGAAGGACGTTCTTGAGCACAGTGGAACCAAAGGTTGCCCTGTCCCTAGAAACCTTGTCTACCTTATAATGAGAAATGAATGTATGTGGCTTAGACCAAGTAGCAGCCGCACAAATAGTGTCTAGTGGTAGGCGGGCTGCATGAGCCAGAGATGTAGACACTGACCTTGTGGAATGTCCTTTGGGTTTGTGTGAAAGAGTTTGATTTGAAGAATCATAGACATAGATTATACAATCCGTTAACCACTTAGAAAGAGTTCTTTTGGTAACCGCTAATCCTTTCCTGTTATCAGCAAAGGCCACAAAAAGTTGATCAGTTTTTCTGTGATCTTTTGTTCTATCCAAGTAAAACCTTAGCTGTCTGTGAACATCTAATTTGTGCAACATATACTCCATTTTGTTGGAGTGATTCTTGAAGAAGGTGGGTAATTCAATGGACTGATTAATATTGTTAATAGAACAAACTTTAGGGAGGAAGGATGAATTAGTTCAAGAGAAACTCTGTCAGAGTGAAAGATCAAATAAGGGTGCTTGATGGAGAGAGCTTGAAGTTCAGATACTCGCCTAGCGGATGTAATGGCTACCAAAAAGAGAGTCTTCCAGGACAAAAATTTTAATGGGCAAGAGGAGGCTGGTTCAAAGGGGGGCAACATTAATTTAGATAACAACAAGTTTAGACTCCAAGGTGACGTAGGAGATCTAACTGGTGGTCTAATATGAAAAACCCCTTTTAAAAAGGCTTTACAAAGTCTGTGGGCCATAACAGGAGCCCCACATTCTTCCACATGGAAATTTGAAATGGCAGCCAATTGAACCCTTAGTGTGGCAGGAGAAGCACCCTGATGGAACAAGTCTGTTAAAAACTCTAAAATTTTATTCAAAGGAGCTATAAAAGGATCCACTTGCTGTGTATTCGCTCGCCCAGAATACAAATCGCTTCCATTTACTAGAGTATATTTTAGTAGTGGAAGCTTTATGAGAAGCCACCAATATATTCTGAACTGCCGGCGAAAGAAGATCAGACCTGGCTAAGTTGGGAATTGGAGCAACCAAGCTGCTAGATGGAGGGACAAGAGCGCGGGATGGGGAGCCCCTGACGAGTGAGTCAATAGATCTGGCTCTGGGTCCAGAATCCAGGGTCCCCGAATGCAGTGTGTCTTCAGGAAGGGAAACCAAATTTGACGAGGCCAGAATGGGGCAATGAGGATTATTGTCCTGTGTAGGTTTCTGGCTTTCTGGAGAAACTTTGATATCAGGGGAAATGGAGGAAATGCGACAGGAGTCCCGGGGCCAATCGTGAATCAGTGCATCCCTGGGGACTTCCCTGGAGGGGTAATAGGGCAAAGTAGCTCCTGCATTTGGCGTTCATTGGAGACGCAAACAGATCGCAGGAAGGCTGGCCCCACGTCGAAAAATCCTTTTCGCCACTGACTGTTTCAGGGACCACTCGTGCGGTAACAGAATTGCTCTGCTCAGCCTGTCGGCTATGACGTTGGATGACCCGGGATGTGCGTTGCTATTAGAAAGCGACCCGTGGACTCCGCCCATTGCCAGATTCTCATGGCCTCTCTGCATAGCTGATAGGACTTGGTTCCCCCTTGCTTGTTTATGTACCAGACTACCGACATGTTGTCCGTCTGAACTGCAATAGTTCCCAGAGGAAGAAGGGGAGCAAAGTGTTGCAACGCTAGAAACACTGCCCTCAACTCTAGAACATTGATGTGCAGATTGTACTCCAAATTGGTCCATTCGCCTTGGACTGTCTGTCCCTGAAAGATGCTCCCCCACCCTATCAGGGAAGCGTCCGTGGTCACCGTAACTGTAGGCGTGGGTAGCACAAATGGTCTCCCCTTGGAAAGGTTGCACGTTTGAAGCCACCAGTTTAGGTGTGTTTTGCATGTGTTCGTTATAAGAATCTCGTGTGTTAGAGGTAGTTGTTGGAACGACCATTGTGCAAACAGTAGCCATTGTAGGACTCTCATGTGCAGCCTTCCCAAGGGTATTGCAATAAGAGAAGCTGACATGAGTCCCAAAACCTTCAGTACCAGTTTTGCTGGAGATTTCCTGGACAAGAGAAGAAGACGTATGTGAGTCTGAAGTGATAGTATCCTATCTGGAGGAAGTCTTAGAATTAACTGACGTGTGTTTAATTCCGCTCCTATGAACAAGATACTCTGTGATGGCTGAAGTAAGGATTTTCGAAGTTTACGGAAATTCCTAGGTGAACACACAGTTGAAGAGTATAGTCTCTGGCCTGTAATAGTTGACGCTGGGTGGTGGCAGAAAGGAGCCTGTCGTCCAGATACGGAAACACCTGGAATCCTTGGCGTCTCAAGTGAGACGCTACCACTGCCATGCATTTGGTGAAGACCCTGGGGCTGAGGTCAGACCAAAGGGCAGGGCTCGAAATTGAAAGTGACTGGCCCCAGCTGGAAGCGCAAATGATCTCTGGATGCCCTGGCCATTTTGATGTGGTAGTATGCATCCTCCAGATCTATTGAGCACATCCAGTCGTCCTTCTGTAAGAATGGAAGGATCGATTGAAGCGTGACCATTCGGAACTTTTCTTTCTTGACGAAGGTATTGAGGTCGCTTAGGTCCAGGATGGGCCTCCAGTCCCCTGTTTTCTTTGGAACTAAAAAGAACCTTGAGTAAGTCCCGAATCCTTGCTGGTCCGCTGGGACTGGTTGGATGACTCTTTTTTCTAGCAGCTTTGAAATTTCTATAGCTGCTGGCTCTCAGATGGGGCGGTACATCTGGGAGTCTTTTCTTTGGAATGGGATGGGATAGAAAGGGTATGTTGTAACCTCTGGTAACCACGCTCTTTACCCACTTGTCTGTAGTTATATTTTGCCAGGCCTGAGGGTATAAAGCTAAGCGACCCCGACTGCCTCCAGAGCAGGACAGTCGGGCCTCCTCTCAGGAGTGCTGGAAAGGTTTACCAGGGAGTGTATCCCTGTCACCTTGATGCTGCGGACCCCCTCTGCCGCCAGGGCGGCGTCTTCCACCTCTGCCCCCTCCTCTGCCTCTAGAAGGGGCATCACCCTGTGTGCCTGGGAAAGATCCTTGGGGTTTTCGAAACCACATTTTTCCACCACGTTGCCCTTTGGGGTACGGTCTGGTTGGGGTGGAAAAACGGACTCCGACAGCAGAGTCTTTCCCTCCTGTTCACACCGGGTAAGGGTCTCCTTTACTTTGGGGCCAAAGAGAGTGGCACCGTCAAATGGGGCGTTAGTAAAGGAAGACTTGAAGGCTTCCGCAAATGAACATAAGCGCATCCAGGATTGTCTGCGAAGAGCAATCGCTGAAGCTGCTGCCCTACTCGAACCTTCGGCTGCGTAAGAAATCAGCCTCATGGACGAGTTCACAATGGATGTAAGGGTATTAAGTTGCGCTGTCACTTTCTCTGAGACAGCAGCATCTGTAGTACCCTGGAGGGTATCTCCCAACTCTTTGACTAGATCCCTCTGTAGTCATGTAAAATGGGTCAAATAGTTCAGGGATCGCATGGAAAAAGCCGCTGAACTAAAAATGCGCTTCCCGTACCTGTCCATAGTCCTAGAATCTTTATTAGGGGGATGGACAGATGAGGAAGATTCCGACATCTCCTTTTTCGTGGCCGCTGCCACCACCATAGCGTCCACTGGAACTCCTTTTGTTAAGTAGGTCTTGTCCTGAGGTGCAGTGATATATTTATTGGGTTTCCTTGGGACTGGTTCCACTGTGTCAGGAGCCTCCCACGCCCTTCGAGCAATTAGTTCCATTAATTCGTCGAAGGGCGGAGTGACCCAGGAGGAAGAAGGGCGAGCACCGAATGCCTTCAGCAAAACTGACTCATCCTCAGAAGGGGGAAGGGACTGCCAGTCACCTCTCTGTTTCAGGATCTCCAATATGTCCGAAAAGAGACATCTTCTGAAGGTGACTTAGGGGACCCTTCTGACTCATCTAAGTCAGTATCGGATGTCAAGGATTCTTGTGGAGAATCCAAGTGTCTCCTCTTACACAATCTTTTCCTAGGGACTTCTTCGTGGGGAGCATCCGAAGAAGCCTCCGAGGAAGAGGGGGCACCCTCCAGGGGTGGCTGAGACACTGGTGCTCGACGCTTGGATGTGGCCGTGGGTGCAGAGGAGGATAACGGCCCTTTATGGGGAGGAGAGGTTGCTTCCACTGATGTGGTTGTCTGGGTAGACAACACCTTCCTCGTTATGTCGAACGTCCCCGGGTCCTGAATCGAAGAATCTCCCGGTTCCGAAGAAATGGGAAGAATCCCGAAACAGGCAAAGGCATCGACCCGAGGACGGAGCCGAATCGATCCGCCGAGGCCCGAGGGAAGAGTCGGAACTGAACGTCGGTTCGACTCGGCCCCGGAACCAAGGACAGATCGTCGGCTCCGAGACTCCGGTATCGGGTCCGACGGAGTCGAGGTGAGAGGAACAGACCGAGAAAAGGACGGTTCTGGACCCGAGGGCTCCACAATCAGAAGATCAACCTCTTCCGGCTCCAAAGACTGGACAGGTCTCGGAGGAGGAATGGATGGAGACACTGGGAGGCCTTCAAGTTTCGACACCAACTGGGTGGAAACTGAAATAAGTTTGGACAGGGCCGAATGCTCCAATAACTTCTGCACCACACGATCCACATCGACATCGGAGAGTTTGGAAGAAGAACGGGTCGAAGGAACCGAAGACGGAGCCGACCTCAATAAAGTCGAAGGAGGGAGCTCCATCACCGGTTCCAAGACTCGTGGCTCAGGAACTGACACCAGTTGAACACTCGGCCCCGAAGTCTGTGTAACCGGTGATCTAACTTTACTCGAAGAGCTCGGAGCCGATGACTTGGGCTCCGACGTATTCGATTCCTTCGAGGATTTCGATGCCTGGTCAGAAGCATCCAGAGCCTCCTGAAAAGAAGGTTTTAATAATCCTCTGTCCATGAGTTTCCTGCGCCTATCTGTCATGACCCTCCCACTAAAAGAGTGACAGATTGAACAGTCCTCTTGTAAGTGGAGAGGGCCAAGGCAGTAGACGCAGGAACTATGGTTGTCAGTCACTGACATTTTTTGGCCACACTGACAACGCTTAAAACCTGATTTTACTTTATCAGACATTTTACAAGTAAGAGCCAAGTCCAGTATAATAGTCAAATCCGGTGAAAAAAAGTCAAATCCGATTTAAATGTCAAGTCCGGTGTCAAATTTAAGTAGGGTTGGTAGGCCCCGAAAAACTCTAACCAATTAATAAACTTAACGGTACCGAGAATTCAACCTACTCAAACACACATACATTCAGTATATCAACTAATCCTTTCTGTTATCTATGAGAACAAATTATATAATAAAATATAACAAAAATAAGTTATATCTTAACTTAAGATGCTCGAGCTAGCTCCCAGCGATGCGAACGCAGCAGCGGCAAACTAGATCTGAGGTAAAGGCAGAGGGGGATTGTGGGTATTAGATTGTCTCGAGCTTCTTCTCGATGCAGAGCTTGCAAGCGGCCGACAAGGAGCCGAGGATCGGCTCCGAACCCATGTGTAAGAACAAACGGCGAGATTGAACACTATCACATTGTATGATTTTTTACATATTAATAAACCACTCATACCAGTTCTAAAGGGCCTACCCAAAATACACAAAGAAGTTGAGCCATTACCCATGAGACCCATTGTATCGGGTAGACAATGGGCGACCTATAATATCTCTATATTTTTGGAAAAAATGCTGAGACCACTGATTAACAATATCAACACTATTTTAAGGGATACACAACACCTATTGAATGACTTAGAATTTATTGAACCCTTGAATATAGACAATAGGAAATTGCTCTTGGTTACGCTAGATGTCTGCAACCTATTCACATGCATTCCTAATGAATATGGTTTGCAGGCCGTGAGAGAGTTAATGGTCAAAAATAGTAATTTTTCAGGTGATAGACAAATTTTGATCAATCAACTCTTAGATATGGTGTTGTATTGCAATCTATTTATGTTCAACAGCAAATACTATCTGCAGACATGGGGTGTCGCCATGGGCACCCCATGCGCGAACTCCTATGCCAATCTTGTCCTGTATTATTGGGAGCAGAAACATTTATTTAACAGCCTGTGGATGGACAAAATACGGTTATACAGGAGGTTTGTGGATGATGTGATACTGATATGGGATGGTACTATAGAAGAACTGAGGAGATTTGTGGAGTATTTAGAGGAAACTACCACATTTCTTAAGTTTACATATGAATGTTCTAGTGGAGATATTAATTTCCTAGATTTGACCCTATATTTCAATGGAGAAGGGAAATTGACTTCAAAATTATTCAGGAAAACGTGTTGGAGAAATACAATGTTGGATTATAACAGTATGCACCCCAGACATGTATTCTCTGGGGTAGTAAGGGGACAATTTTCGAGTATCACTAGAATATGTAAGGATCCCGTTACCCTACAAAAAGAAGCTGATACTATGGAATCACTTTTTTTGGAGAGGGGCTACAATCATACATTAGTTAAAGAGATAAGACAGGATATAGTGCCCCCTACAGCAGGACAAGATTTGTCAAAATCTAATATGGGGATTGATAAAGGGAATAGAACGAGTTTGATTAAAAAAGACAAACGAGTTTATAGTACATATGGAACTAATGACAAGAAGGTTACATTTATATTGAAATATACTAATGACAATGGTGAGATTAGAAGCATCATAACCAAACATTGGAATATACTCACGACAATAGATGACATAAAGATACTTGTAGGTGACAAACCCACCTTTATATTTCGGACTTGTGACAATCTGAAAAAGATTTTTTCCAAGAATTTACATAATAATCTTAGAAAAAGAGAAAGTGAAATTGAGACATATGGCACTTTTCCATGTAAGAGATGCAATATGTGTAAATATATCACAA
The DNA here is from genome assembly GCF_019279795.1 of Protopterus annectens. Taxonomy (NCBI): domain Eukaryota; kingdom Metazoa; phylum Chordata; order Ceratodontiformes; family Protopteridae; genus Protopterus; species Protopterus annectens. The sequence continues at coordinate 291,020,967 of NC_056735.1, forward strand.
CCACACAACACTATAAACATCCAGAAGGGCATTTTGAGTATAGACCTAAAATATATACGGATTGTAATACTATGAACTTGATATATATGGCCAATTGCATATTTTGTCAGGCGTTCTATATTGGGCTCACCAAGAGGAGACTGAAAGAACGCATTTACAATCATGTTTACGATATTCGCAAACACAATGAATTAAATGCGTTGGCTAAACACATTAACCTGAATCCAACACATGAATTTAGATTCAGAGTTTTACAAGTTTTGAAGACCAGCCCTAGAATGGGTGATAATAGCAATTGCCTAGCTAAATTAGAATTGGAGTGGATTTTTAGATCAGGTGCACATAGAGAACCTGGTATTAATAACTATGTTTCTTTGAAACCATTCCTGGAATAAAGTTGAATTTTTACATTATTCATAGAACTATTAAGTATCATAGAATTATTAAGTAATAAGCAAGTTGGGTAGGTTACTGGGGTTTTGTGAGTTCTGTTAACTAGATTTGGATATTCTAAGAATAAATAGGAATAAGGTTATATGATGCATCCTATTTTCATTCATGTTTTCAGTTTGAACTCTGTTCTAGTCTCATTGAATACATATAGATTTCTTACTCCACCTAGAATAAAGTAGAGATTTATAACATCTGTCTCATTCAGTGAATTACCATTTCTCTATTTTATTTATTGAATTTATAGATAGAGTTGAATAGGTTTTAAGTCTGTTGTATTTATATATTGATTAAAATTGTTGCCTTAGAACTCTATGAAATATATATCGGAGTTATCATAAAGAATAAAATCAATTATAAAGTTAATAGCTCTGCTTTGAGTAAATATAGTGTCTCCTATTCCAAATCATGATTAATCGACTGGTTTGATTACTATATGATAAGGTAGATGTTTAATATTTAATATCTAATAAGCAATATTTAATGTATAAAGCTTAACATCTAATATTTGATATATGCCATTTGATGTTTGCTGTTCATCAGTTAACAGTTGATTATTTATAAATATATGAATGGCAATTAATCAATTTTTAATCTCAACTATTAACTATTCAACCAATAATTATTGATTTTTAATTTTTAATTTTTAATTCTTAATTCTTTATTCCTAACTTATATACTTTGGATTGTGAATATATGAAACACAGACACTTGTCTGACTTATTACATCTATTTATTCATTTTATATCGTAATATGTTATGTAGTTCCAAATACCCAATATATATGAAGTCACATATTTTGTATTGCGGTGCGTTTTTACAGGAGTTTTCATTTTTACCGCTAGAAATTAAGTATTAATATTTTATTACCTTTAAGTAAAGGAAGGATGTAAGATATCTATCGTTGTGATTAAATTTTGGTTATCTGGTAATCTGTTGTTCCTATTAGACTTTTTTGAACACAGAATTCAAATAATACAGGAATAAACATCTGGACACATATACATTTTATTTTGCTTTACTGGATATTAGTTTTGCTGTTTAATATGCTATCATGCATATAAGCTATACTGGCGATGGAGATGCCAGCGATCTGCAGATAGGTTTGATACGTCTTTTTATTTAAAGCGAATGCCCTAGGTAACATTTACAGCTCCCTATCTGCAGTTCTATGAATGAGATGTTAGCGATCAATGGATAGATTTCAAGCATTGTATTCTATCTTATTTCATTTGAAGTGAATGCCATAGGCGATTCCTGTAGTTATCTATGCATTTATGTATTTATTTATTTATTTTTTCCTATATATATTTTTGTAAATGGTGTATATATATATATATATATATATATATATATATATATATTTTTTTTTTACACGTCTGATAAAAAGATATATAGACATCTATTTATTTGTTTATACCTTTTGAAAATGTGTTCATATTAGTTGATTCTGCCTAGGCAGGTTTATTGTGACTCAGTAGGAAGTACAACGAATTTGGTGTATGTGGTTTTAAATTTTAATTAGTGGCGAAAAGTTTTTAATTAATTAATTGGTTGATTTCTATTAAATTGAATGGTTATTCACTATATAAGTGAAGAATTAATTATGTATGAATAGATCTGATGAAGCGTGCATGAAGCACGCGAAAGCGCTTATCCTTTACTTGTGTGGAATAAAGAAGATTTTTATCTACATTTGGATTTCTCGTGGTGTATCCTGACAGTTATTTTATTCTTTCGTGTTGGTGTTTTTGCTACAGGATACTTTGGGAGAGTTTAGCGGTAATTGTTTCTACGTTTTAAAATACATGAATAACCACACCCCACCGATTTATTGGATCTATCTTGCAAATTTATGGAGATGCAACACTGTTTCACAACATCACTAGTATCTTTACCAAATAAAAAGCTATTTACTTTTATGAATCTGCAAAATAAAATCACCATATACAGACAGATCTTTAATACTAACATCAATGTGCAACACTTTGCCTATCAAAGGGCCTTCATATTTAACATTTTGAAAATGAAAAACAAAACCAACAAAATCCAGGTGCCTCTGCAGTAAGCCACCAAAAGTCCAAGAGTAAATGCAGAAAAAAAGCAAAGGCAAGGCTCCAGTTTTTTTCAAACACAACTGTTTATTGGCACAAGCGCTTTCACTAAGTGCTTCTTCAGGTATATCCACATTGTTGCTAAAACACCCATTTTATACTATCATCACAAATCACATGCCAAAACCATTTAACTATTTAAAGAAAAATGCTTCTAAAAAACATATAAAAAATTTATACATTTAAAAATACGTACCATCAAATGCAAATACAGAAAAATATGTACACATGCAACATTTAAAAACATCACCTACAAATTGGTCTATTTTTTTAAAATGGGTCTAAGTGGCACATGGTCATTTAAGCCATGTCCTACATCAGCCCTCAACCTCACAATCCAGTTTGCCTCTAACTCCTTCGTTCTAGCTCTGATATCACCTCCCCCTCTTATTCTCATAACATCTGCCTAAGACCATAAATGTAAAACTATGTCTTTCACTTGTCTCAGACACATGCTTTGCAAGGGCATTAAATATGCTTTTCTTTTTAATATGATATATATGCTCTCTTATTCTATCTTTGAGCAATCTATCGGTTTTACCATCATAGAATTTGTTACACAACAGGCATGTAGCCAGATATACCACATGGGGGGGTACTACAGGTTGCATTAACGCTCAAATGAAAGACCTCATGAGAATCTGGATGTTCAAATTCTGTTCCTACATCTATATATTCACAATACTGACATCTCTTACAGGGTTTAGTCCCTCTATCTTTAGAATGCCCTATCTGATCTCTCGGTGTACACACTCTCTTTTTTAATGACTTTTTGTTCTTAAACGTAAACTGAGGATGTGGGTCCAGAAACTTACTCACTTGCCTATCTGTGGTCAAGAGATTCCAATGAGTATTAATAATATTGGTATATTTTTTTGTGTCTCTTGAATAACTAACACACATTCTAAGCTTACTATTATTATATATTTTATAAGCCCCAGAGTTTTCACAAGGTTCTAAAAAATAGGGCTTTGCTCTCGTACCCCTTAATTTTTCTCTCTCTCTATCATATTACTATGTACTTCATCCTTATTGTGTCCCCTTTCCACCAACTCTGTACTTACTACTTCTGCTTGTTGTTTAAAGTCATTCTGTTTAACATTAAGCCTCGACACCCTGTACAACTGATTATGTGCAACATTTCTAAACACATACTTGGGATGCATACTCTTTCCTTAGCAATTTATTGGCATGACATTCTTTCCTATACATTTTTGTACTTAATTCCCCTTCCTCTCCTCTCACTATACTGACATCCAGGAAATTCACCTCAGAGCAAGACCAAGTCAATGTAAATTTAAGGAATGGTGTTTAATTATTAATCCATTCCACAAAATCCAATAAATGTTCTATTGACCCCTTCCATAACAGGAAGAGGTCATCTACATTCGAAAAAGCAGTGTGTGTTGTTTATAGGGACCCCTTTCCACATTCTCTATCGCCCATGCTTACATCACTGCATTCGCATAACTGTTGGCACATGATGTGCCCACTGCAACACCATTGCACTGCCAGTATATTCTGTCCCTAAACATAAAGCTGTTATTCTCAAGCACTAGTTTCAATAAGATCTGTATTAGCTGTATCCTTTCTCTCATGTAATTTCCATCTTTCACTAGTAACTCCGTGACACTATTAATTCCAAACTCATTTGGGATTACTGTGAAAAGAGAAATTACATCAAGTGTAACTAACAAAGTAAGTTAAGTCATTTCTTCCTTCCTAGAAAACTCATACAGATCTAATAAAATGTTCACTATCTCTTAAAATATATTCTGACTTACTCAATAAATTCCTAAGATTTATATCCAAAAATATGGAAATGGATTCTGTGCACCAATCCCTTCCTGCTACGATTGGTCTCATAGGGGGATTTACCTTACATTTATGCAACTTCGGTAATCCTTGGATGTTAGGAGTGAGAGGATTTTATATTAAAAATAATATAGAAGGTCATCATCTATAAGGCCCAAACTTTCTAAATTTTTATGTTCACTATGTACTTTCTCTATCATTCGCCTCACTTGTAAAGGGGAAATCAATTTATAGAACTTAGTGTCTTTTAATAAGTCATGCATCTTTACATCATAGTCTTCTCTACTCATAATGACTATTTGTCCACCTTTATCAGCTGGTCATATCACGAGAGTGGGATCCATCTGGAGGTCTATCAGAACTTCAAACTCTTTTTTGTTATATTATGCCATTTTTTTTCTTATTCTGTTTACTTTTCTCTTCACAATACAACTTGCATACATATTCTAAACAGAGTTTCTCAAAAGCATTAACAACAAATTTTGTTTAGGTATAAAAAGACTGGGCTTCCTAAAATTAAAAGTTTCTACACTTTCATTATTGTTGAGTTTTTCGGCTTTTCCCGGTTAGGGGTCACCACAGTGAAACTCCGGTCCGCTAATGATTGGCAGATTTTTACATGCCAAGTTGCCAGCCCTGACGCACAACCTTCAACTAAGATATGCCCATTCATGCATGTCTCCACACAGAAGACGCTTTAGCTAAGAATCGAACAGGACGTCTTACTGGAGGTGACAACGCTACCGCAGCACCACCACCACCGCAGTCATTATTATCAAACATAATTTTAAGCATTAAGTTGCAAGTGAACATTTTAATATCAAAAACAATCTCTGTAATGTCCATATCAGCTGTGGGGATAAAGGATAGACCTTTTTCCAAAACATTAAGTTCATATTGTGTTAACATATTCGATGATAGGTTAACTACTAAGTTTTTACATTCAAGAACGCTTTCTTTATTGTGTATGGACTCACCATCTCTTCTACATATTTCCTCTTGTTTCGCGTTATACTTCTCCCTCTCTGCTGATTTCAATACTGTCCTCTGCCCCCTCTGCTTGTAGACCTTTCCCTGGTCGGAAGTGGAAAAGTCAGATTCAACTGTCCATGTGGGTGTAAAAAAGGGGGGTACTTTCCATGTTCTGCCTTCCTGGTCTGGAGATATTACCATTCTCTTCACGGTAAACTTCCACCACTGTGGAGAAAGTTTTTCTTCTCGCTCCAGTTGCCGACGTGTTTAACGCCCTGTCTCTCCCTTCCTCTGTGCTTTGAATCCACCCCTCCTCTTCTTCCTGTGCATTAACAGCCACTGGATTAGATGTTGCCTCTATTTGCGCACTCTGATTCGCTGAGGCCTCCGTCTCCATCATTCTTGCAATGCTACTGTGCTCCGTGGTTGTATTGGACTCTCGTGGTCACGTGAACACATTGCCCAGCGCAAAATCTGTATGGTCTCATTGTAGTTTCTTTAGCTTAATTTGGAGCAATTTTCTAGCATAGGTCGCAGCATTGTCCATCAAGTCATTTACAGGTTTTAAAGTCACTTCAGCACCATATTTTTTGTAGAGGTCAACATATTTTTCCTAATTGGGTTTAGTACAGTTGTCTCTTCCCTGCCTGATGCAGCAACCAACAGTTTTAAATAACCCAAGCTTGTGCTCAGGTTTAGTTGCTGCCATTCACTTAAAAGCACAGGATCACAGTCCATTTGAGCAGGCATCTTTAACACCCTTAACCCACGGGGTATTACTTTCTCTGCAAAGCACAAATGAAACTTTTCATAATGCACACGTTTAAGTTTACATAGATCTTTCTCCAAGGAAAATAAGTCACTCTTCTGTGCAATAAAGTCAATATTAGGAAAATCAGTTCCTTCCACAGTACATGTATTTTCAAGTAAAGGATTTGTATTTTCGCTCACCTTATCAATGAACAAGTTAATATTAGATTCAGTCCATTTTAAATGTTATCTAAATCTATATTTAACATTTTGTTTTAACTTGCATCATTTATCAAATATTGCAAATCGTAAGTGTGTTTTCAGTACATGATTTTAGGGAAAACTTTTCAGGAAACATGGTTTCCTGGTTTAGAATACAGCAAGAAGCAAGTTGATTAACTTCCTGCTGCTGAGAACTGAATGATAATCTATATGGTCACCTGTATAAAACAGGGGTAATTATTATATTTTATAACGCATATAGTATGATCAGCCCAAGATCACAACATTGTAGTCTTTATAGCCAGCCTTTATCGTGTCACAGTATAAATCCTGGATACAATACAGTCATGAAAAAGGACATTCTTATTTTAATATCACTAGTATAAACAGCGGTCAATGATGAGACCCCCCCCATCTTACATTCAAAATATTTAGGCATACTATACAAAGTTACTTTGCAATAACATGAAGTTTACTTCAAGACATTATAGATTTTATTAAAAGCAAAAACTTTATTGCATACAGTTACATCTTCAATCCCTTCATTGACCTTCTAAACATTAACGACAAAGTGGGAATTATGCTTTGGAGTCCTCCCACCAACTTAGCACAGTCAAAACAAATACCATTTTTTTTAGCCATTTCTAGCAGAAGCACAGTTTTCTATGTCTAAACTGCATCTTATAAACATAACATTTTACAGTTCTTCCATTTATTTCCTACTTTCACATTACTTCTGGTCTTCCTCATTATCTTGACCACCTATTACAGATCTCTGGTCGAAGTCTAAGGTACTACTAATTTTTCTAGTCATGTCCTATGCCTTTTTCTGTCACCGAATCATCTTCCTTCGGACAATGAAAAAGGTTTAATTCAAAAGTTCTCTCTATAGGCTTTACTATTGTCAAAAGAATGAGAAGTGGAGCACCCTTTATCTTGCTGTTTCACTTTGTTGGGTAAACTTTTCTGTTGTCTGTTTTACATTCAAAAATCCTGTGATCCTCAAGAAAAATATAAAAATAGCTGGATACAGCAGCCTGAATTTCTCACCTACATCTCAACATTCTCTAACTGCAGGGATAAACTCACTTTTCTTCTGTCTAGCATACAGTTACAATCGTTTTCCAAAAACACTTGTATTCCCCAACTTTTAATATTTTTGCCTTCTGCTACAATTTTGTCAGGGGCAGCTCTAATTGCTAGCGTGAGGATATCAGATATTATATCTGTGCTGGTATGACTAGCTGAAGTACTGTAAATAACTGTAGATTACCCTGTGTTACATACGCCAGCATGACTAGATATAATTTTGTAAACAAGTTTATGTCTTTTGATTATCACTCTGATTTATGCAAGATGTTTGAATGTCAGTGTTCTTCTGGCTGACCAAATGTACATGCTTTTCTTTAAGAGGATTCTGAAAGTATGTTATGCCAGAGTCAGCTGCCCTAGATGTGATATCACTGTGTGCCAGAGCTGGCAGAACAGAATATTCCCTACAGCTGTTTACTTTCAATGTCTGACATGAGAGTAAATTTCCAATAACAGCTTCCTGTTACTTAAAAAAATCTGCTATAAAAGCAGGTTCCGAGTCATATGTTCAGTTATCATTCATTTTGTTTTCCGGAGTAGTTTAGCAGTAGTAATCTAGTTGTTTCCAGAGTAGTTGTGCCAGTCGGTGAGGACAGACAACAGCTTGGAGTGTGGACATTGTTCCTCATCTTGCCTTGCAGAAATAAGAGTATAATCTTGCCTTGCTGAATTATTTAGATTAGATAGGGACAGTTAATCTTCAGATAGTCAGGGAACTACAGATGGTTAGAGGTTTTAAAATCAATGTGAGATCTATCCTACAGTATTATTTTCATATTTCCTGTTTGTGAAACTCTGTTGTTTATTGGAATCAATTTTTCAGTATTCACATGCTTTAAACCCTTTTGTTTATTATTAAATGTTTTACCACCTCTCATTGTGGCTGGTTATTTAGTTAATATTTTTAATAATGTGAGTGTGTTTATGTTTATTGTGATAACACCAGGGCCACTCTAAAAAGCCTTACTGGTTGGGATACATGCTACCATTTGTTTCAATATCTATTTTACCCAATAAAACTGAACACCCCTTTTGAAGGGTATTGTGGTACTGGACTGGTATCAGCCATTACCTTGTAATTTGGGAACAGAAACACAGCAGGTAATCTGTGTCAATCTTTCCCAAGTATGTGTGTATGTATGTGCTGTCAGATACCTACAACTGGGACACAGTGCTCTGCAGTGGTTAGTGTAGAGACTCATTTGGAGACCTCGAGTGAAGCATGTAGTCCAGTCCTGGGTTTTGGAACCTGTTCCCAGTGTTCTCTTAGGGGAAACTTTGTACTTCTATTCCTCCTTTTAGTGACACTCCCTTACTGGAGACTGAAACTCCTCAGTTACCGCCCCGGGGTAAAGAGAGTTCATCACAGCTGGCATGACAGTATCTTTATTAATATAGGTCTTGACTGCTTTCTCATAGCCAAATTTGGAGCATGCACATGGTGTGCCCATTCATTCAACAAATCCTGCTGTGGAATACTAGTCCAGTTGCTTACTTGCACTTTCATAAACTTAATGTAATCTACTCTTTCCAGTTTCTCTGGTATAGCAGAACGTCATTTTTTCTGTGCTCTTATTTTTTGAAACCTTTCTTCTTGAGAAATGTCATACTCAGCCATTCTTTCCTTTATTTTGACCTCTGATCTGAGTAGCTACTAAAAGCTTCTTCCATGGTTTCCAGCCTTCTGTCATCTGACTTTATATATTCCCCCAGCTTCTCACACATTTTTAAAAACATCTGAATGTATTTGATTTACATTTTATTCTCTAAATTACTGGAAACCATCATCTGTTACATGGATCTTATCAGAGTTTTTCTTCTATTTTTTCCAGTTGATTTTCTCTTACTTTCTTCAGATTTCATCTTTGCTAAACATCCAAGCAGTGAAGTAACTAAGCAGTCAATGAATTTTACCCAAACTGATAGCTGTAATTGGCTTTTCCTCCATAGTTTTAGATTTAGGTTCATAGGTTCATACTAGGCTATCTGCCTTAGGGCATTTATAAGCCTAGCCAGAGTGTGTTTGGCTTTCGCCACCCATATTAAATTAATTTTGCTATGCCCTTTTTCGAGGTTAGTATACTGTGCCTCTGTCTAACAGTGACACAGAAGTGATACCCAGGGTAAACCTATGATCTCCCATCCACTCCTCAAGATTCCTCTTGAAGAGAGTCAATGAGGGACTCTGCCTAACCTGGACTGGGATTTTATTCCAGAGTGAAGGGAGCCTCTGGGTTGTGAATCTGTCCCTCCAGCATGTCCTATTTATTTCAGTGCTGAGGTTCAAGTCTCTTGAGCACGTAGCTCGATGGGATTTGGATTTTCTGAGGTGCAGCATGTCCATTAATTCCGGGTTGGACATGGCTTTATACGTCAGGCACAGATCGCCTCTGAGCAGGCGGTATATGCCACTGAGTAGAGCTGGAGTTTCTTTAACCGGGCAGCATATGGCATCTGTTTGAGCCCTTTGATCCTCTTGGTGAGGTACTTTTGGGGTCTTTCCAGTTGCTGCAGGTGTCTGGTAAGGTACATCCCAAAAGGGGCATTGTACTCAGTTATGGGCCTGATGAGGGATGAGTAAAGAGGCACGATGACCTCCCCTGATCTAGATGTGAATCCCTTCATGATTAGGTGGGCTATATAAAATGTTTTTCTAATCACTTTGGCCACGTGGTTGTCAAATGAGAGATTGCTATCAACTTGGGTCCCCAGGTCCCCAATTACTTCTTCTGTACTTAATGGATTACCACCTATGTGGTAATTTGTGGGCACTTTATTTTTGCCAAATGGAATGACTATACACTTTTTGGCGTTTAGCTTGAGGCCATGGCTCTGGCACCAGTTGTCTGTTTCTATGAGGCTCTTTTGGAGGATGCTTGTGTCGGCTGGAGAGTCGATTATGGCACCCAGTTTGCAGTCATCTGCGAACTTGGTCAGCCACAGTCCTTCCGTGTTGGCCTGTACCTCCAAGAAATATATACCGAACAAGAGAGGTCCCAGGATTGAGCCTTGTGGGATGCCACTTGTAACTGGTTTGGAGTCTGACGTGGCTCCAGCAATTCTAACCATGTGGGTTCTGTCCTTGAGCCAGTTTGCAACCCATCTAGTGACATAGGGGTTTATATTTAAGCTGGTGAGCTTATCTATAATGCCCAAGTGGGGTATTTGTATTGAAGGCTTTTGCGAGGTCCAGGTAGGATGTGTGGACCACCTTCCCCTCGTCAATGGCCTTGGTGATCATTTTCAAAGAAATCGACCAGGTTTAAGAGGCAGGATCTGCCCTTAAAGCCGAACTGGGTAGGATCCAGTGTCTGTAGGTCCCCAATATCTTTATTTATGAGGTCCATGATGATCCTTTCCATAGTTTTGCAGACCAAGCTAGTCAGGCTTATGGGGCGATAGTTTCCAGGATCCGTTGAGGCACCACCTTTGTGGAGAGGGACCACTGTTGCTGTATGCCACTCTTTGGGTACATATCCTGTAGTAAGGCTGAGATTGAACAGTAGTTTTATGTTTGGGTTTAGCTCTTCTTGGAGTTCATGTAGGACGCAGCCCGGGACACCGTTTGTTCCCACTGATGCTGTGTTTTTTGCTTTGGAGAGGGCGGCTCTTACCTGAGCATCTGAGATGTCAGGGGTGCAGCACTCTGCTGGGATAGATATTTGCCCTTTTGGTGGGGAGGGGGGGGAGTTTGCGCTGAATCTGTCAGCTAGGATGTTGGCAATGTCTGTGGGTTCGGTGTATTTTTTGTCATTTTGGACTAATTCTGAGCATATCTGGGAATTCCCACCCAGGTTCCTAACATAACTAAAGAAAGCCTTGTGATTATCCTTAGTGTCCTGTGCAATTTTTCTCTCGAAGCTGGCCTTAGATGATTTTATGAGTGCCCATAGTTTTTTGATGATACTGATCAGAGATGCCTTCCCTTTTTGGGATTTTGCTCTATCATATAGTAGCTTCCTCCTTCTATTGTATAGTTCTGTTTATGGCTAGGGTCCACCAGACAGGACATCTGCCTTTGCAGGACTGGGTCTTGGTTTTATTTGGGATTGCATGATCCATGCATTCCTGAAGGTGTTCATAGAATGAGTTTATAAAGGATTCTGCGGTCTGGGCCGTATTTTCCACAGGCCCGGGGTCTTTGAAGGATTCCACCTCAGTTTTGAGGAGTGTGTTTCCCACTAGGACAGCTCTAAACAACCTGTTGATCAGTGTGCTGACATCCTGGAAGTCCTTTTCAGAGGAAGAAACTTTAAATTTTACTTCTATGCAAGGAAGATACGGCAAATGGTAGTCTTTGGGTGAAGCTGATCTTTTGGAGTCACACTTTGAGACGATCATTTCCAGTGACACAAACTCCCCCAAACAACCTGACTTTCAAAAAACAATTACAGAAAATATTAACTGCACCATAAATAATTTAGAAAACAACTACTAAAATGCACATTTACTATACTGTTGCTTTTTTTTTTTTAAACATGACTCTAGGAGACCAATGATCAGATGGACTGATGATAAACTGCTCTGCAGCACACAAAATCACACAAGTTGCTTTTCCTCTTAACTATATTGTCGTGAGAATGCCCTAAGGATAGTCTCCACTATGGGAAAGTCAGAGCTCTAGAAGTCAGAAAAGAAAGGTGGATAACCACCTGTAGCTATTCCCATGGATAAGGACCAATTCTGCAGCAGCAATCATTATGCATCCTTATCTCCTGTGCTAAGGGTAACAAAACCACAACTTCCTCCTTAATGTACACTCTGTGGCATCACTGTGCTAGGATACAAAGGTACACCCAGGCTCTCACTCTTCTTTTTCCTCCCCAATAAAATATGGCATAGCAGAAAGAGGTGAGGCCATGTCCAGTTGAACACTTATTGTAAACATGTCATCCCTCAGTAGAAAAAAGGAAATATCTGTAAAAAAAAAAAAAAAAAAAGTTGCGTCAAAAATCACTGTTCTAACCCAAAGTCTCTCTGATATGTCTGTTGTAATATGGAAGCATTAAGTTGTAAAATGGAAAGGGTTCTATGATCATAGGACATACAAGGCAACTGAGTCAAAAGATAATTTGCCAACATCCACCCTCATGCTGCACCCCACTTCTCAAGAAAGGCAAAGCAGACCAGTACCAGAGTAAATTTATGGGTACCCAAACCATCCAGGTTTAATATGAAATACGTTAGGAAATTTGTTAAAGAAGAGAGGTAGCTGTTAACTCATTACGACCAAGTGCGCCTCCAGGTGTTTTTGCAGTTACCGCCTACTGTGCGCCTCTAGGTGTCAGATATTGCTTGTTCACATTTGCATTAATAATTCCAAAACCACGCTACATACAATGTATTAGAATATTTTACTTTGAAGCATACATGACGGCAAACTCAACTGTGTTGATATTTGATGTTTGTCAATGAGTATTTATTTGAATTGTAAGTCGATAACTTCATCTTTTCAAAGGCTCAAGTGATACCCAGTGGGAGTTAAGGGAGCACACACATTAGTTGTACTGGGGGAATGAGTTAAATAAAACAAATCTGTATACAGTTGGAGATTTAACTCCTTTATTCTGTTATCAGCAGAGCACCTGACTTTCAATGATACAGGAGTTCTAGGAGGATGAGGTCTGTAATGACAGAGAATTCAAGGCATAGATCACCACACGACAGCCTATAAGAAACCAAATAAGGGGATAGCACACTTTCAAGCCTTCCTGGTAGTTCAGCTTCTTTAAGCCAACAATCTTAGTCAGGTGCCTTTCTAGTTGTTTCATGTGTCTAATACAGATACATCTCAATGGTGGCATTTTATTCAATAATTGCTCCAATTAGGGATGCACAAAGAGGGGTGATAACTTATTTTGACTTGAATATGCCTTTAGATATTAATTGTGTTAAACAGGATTTTCTCACTACTGCTGCTATACATAGTGGTCGAAGCAGAGGGAATTATTAACCCAGGTTCCAAGATCCCAGACTACATTACTATTTATATTGGAGAGAGGTTTTGGTATACGGTATGCTGAGAGAGACACAGTTTACCAAATGTGACAACACTATGTTATTTGCACTTAACTTTAGCCTTTTTCTGTACTCGAGTTGTTTACAATGGCTAGTTTATGCTGTAATGAATGAGTATCAAAGGGAAATATTCCATCACCACCCAGTTTGCACTCACCTGTAAACATAGTTAATCGAAGGTCATGATACCTGGTCTAGAGATTGCACAAGCAGACGCTGAAAAGGAGGGGTGCCAGGAGGACTGAGCCTTGGGCATTCCACTAGTTTTCATCATATTTTCTGTGGAGCCACCTGCCACCTTAACTATGTGGATTCCATCTTTCTGCCAGCTGGCTATCCATCTCACCATGTATGGATCTACTTTTAAGGTAATAAGCTTGTCTGAGATGCCAGCAAAGAGTATTGCATCAAATGCTTTAGCCAGATCTAAATAAGCAGTGTGAAGAAAATCACCACTGTCAAAAGCCTGTCAGACTTTCTTGAATAATTTAACTGAACTAAGTACAGACGATCTCCTTTCCCCATAGCCAAACAGATTTGGGTTAAGTCTGATAAGGTTTTTGATATCACAGTTTATGAGATCAGATACTATGCATTCCATTCAAATCAGATTAGTCAGGGCAATGCGTCTATAGTTTCCTGGAGCCATTGTTAGGGCTGCCCTTGTGTACGGGCATCACCGCTCCAGTTCGCAATACGTCAGGTACAAATCTCATAGCTAAACCCAGGTTAAACAATTTAAGGTGGTGCTTCACAAGAGCACATTTGACATGGTTAGGCATCCATGTAAATTATCAGGCACCACAGAATAGTAATTTTGATTTTAAATAGCATTTTAGTATTCGCTTCTAATATGGCATTGGAAAATGAAATGGATTTGGAATTGTGTGGAATTAAGGGATATTTTTTATTTGGGAAAGTTTATATGAATCTGTCTGCTAACATATTTTCTATGACTACATGGAACTGAGTGGGAGGTGCCATACTGAATACATTCAAAACACTGATGGGTATTATCTTTAAATTTCTTTACATAACTAAAAAAGAAAGTACAGTTGTGCAAAATCTTACCACAGGAGTAGACGCCCTTCTCTTCACTGTTGCAGTATTCTTCACCTAAGGAACAGTACAAGCACTTAAAAGGAAGCCTGGGACGAGTAAGGCACAGAGGAACCCTCCACAAATCCATGCAGAATAGCTCTGTCGAAACCTGCACTGGAAATAACATCCACATTGTAATGTTTGGTGAAAGTATGAACAGAGGACCAAGTAGCAGCCTAAAAGATGGAACTGATATCCACATCCTTGAAAAAAGACACTAGCAGGAGGCAACTGCCCTAGCAGAATGTTCCTTTACAGATGAGCAGAGACATTACCATGAAGTGAATAACAGAAGGAAACAGCTTTAGAAATACAGGAGGAAGCAGAAGAGGAAACAACGTCTGAAGAGATAACTGAAAAGACAGGATCTTGAGAAAGGTGTTGAGCAGGGAAAGATCCAGAATTGGTTCATAGTTCATATATATATGTACTAGAATAACTGCCCTTGTGGTCATTTTAAGCCAAGCCAATTTTCCCATGTGAGAATCAAACCTTGTACTTTCTGTTTATAAGGCAAACACCTTAACCATTATGCCAACCTCCATCCAAACAAGTGTTATCTGGATTTGAACACTGAATCACCTGTGTTCTCTCTCTAAATTCACTGCACTTACCCCTTGTGCCACAGAGACAGTTAAATCTAATGCCTGTTCCTGGGTTTTGTACCCATACACAATTAAGCTGATGTACTCTTTGCCTAATGTAATCACCAAGAGCTATCAGATCAGGCAAAATAAGTGTAGCTACATTTGAACCCTGGATTTACTCTGTTTTATAAGTAAAGTCAGTGCAGTTGCACCTTCTGCCACAGAGACAGTCTCCATGTACCCGCCCTTTCAGGGAACCAAAAACATTCTGGAGTAAAAAATTCCTTCTCACCTGGGTGTGAGGAATAGGTTGAATGGTGCCCTGATCCAAGAGCAACTGTAGAATCTCTGGGAAATGAGGAAGCTGTTCCCAAGGAGGTTGAGGAATGCCTGAAAAGGGAGGAAGGGACTTCCAACTCACAAAATATCCCTGATGCATAATGGACAGAACCCAAAAATCTGAGGTGAACTGATACCAATTTGAAAGAGACAGAGAGGCAAACAGATGAGGGAACCTGGCTGAGGGGAGGGAAAGGTCAAACATCAAATAGAACCAGGCTTGTCTAGGAAAGAAGGTTTCAAGGAGGAAGGAGTCTGAGCAAAAATAGCAGGAGGGACACGTCTAGAACTCTTCTCATCGTTAGGAGGGGGGTGAGTTAGCCTCTGAACAAAGGCAGAGCAGACTTGGAAGGACAGATCCTCTGAAACTTGAGAATAGGGGAAACAAAAATATGCTTCAGCTCCTACAAATCCTTACCCTTCCTCCTGGACTGACTTGAGTAAGTTAACAGCAGCAGTCCCAAAATGACTTTTGTTATTCAGAGGAGCATCCAAAAGTTTGGTCTTGATGTCATTAAGCAAAGCCTGAAGATGTAGTCAAGAATAACACCTCATGACTGAACCAAAAGCAGCAGCCCTGGAAGAGGCATCAGGTACATCATAGCTGCATTTGACTGAATGATATGCAACTTAAGTGGAGCCTAATAAGAAAGGACAGAAGCCTTAACCCCCTCTGAGTTAGGGAGGACAGAAACCACCTTAGAAAACTGCCAGTGGAAGGCCAGAACATACCTGGTCATATGGGTCTGCCAGTTACTGGCCCTAAAGGACAAAAGTGGCATGGGTGTAAACCTTCTTAACCCAGGCTTTCCATGGCCCTACTATCCTTATTCGAAGTAAGCAGCTTGGTACTGGGCAACAACTTGGGAGGCTTGTCAGAAGAAACTGACACTACTGAAAGGTCAGCAGAAGAACACTTATAAAGAAATTTGCAATCCTCGGTCACCTTGTACAATCTATCAGGCTTCTTTGGTGCAGGATGTTGAGATTCAGGGGCTACAGAAGCTGCAGAAAAGGTATTCAAAAGGGCAGCCAAAACAGGAGGAACAGCAGGTGGTTTGAGAGAATCCATCTGTATGAGCTCATAATACCTTTTTTGAATATCCGAGACCTGGGAACAATTCCAATTAAAATAATCCATCATGCAGGCAAAAGTATCCCTAAAGGACAACTCTTCCAAAGGACTGCGGACATAAGGAATTCTCTTCCTCCAAAGTGTAGTTCAAGGGAGAAGGAATTTGGGAAGAACAGGCCAAGGATTCTTTCCCAGAGTCCAAATCCTCATCTGAGGAGTCCAATTCCCTAGGCCTTTTAACAGAAGTGGAAGACCAGGGGGAAGCAGAAGTGGAATACTAGGGGGAGCCAGGAACAGAGACCCCCTGAGGAGGCTTTATGGCAATGAAAGCATTAAATAAACCCTAAATGAAATCCTGCCATCCAAGCTGAGGATCTATTACAACAGGGGAGATGTGCTTTGTCCGTTTCTTTTTTTGTGGGACATTTGCTTGAAAAACTCTAAGAAGGTCAAAACCCTTGTTGCAACTCTTACAATGATGGTAGGAATTTCCTCCCTCACTAAAATCTGAAGAATCCCCTTCGGTCCCCAGGAAAATATCAGCTGAGGTTCCTCCTCAATGTCAGGTACAAATGTCTGAAAAGCCTCCGAGGACGTGCGAGAATTTAGATCCATGCCGACTTCCAACAGGGCTTCAGCAGAGGAATGTAAAGCAAGCACTGGTCAATCTTCAGGGCTTTCACTAGTCCCTAGAGAGATGTCAGGGGGATGCTGGACAGCAGATGGATCATGCTTTTTGTGGCAGATAGCTGGCCCACAGTACAGGAGGATTATTACACCATCGCACCCTAAGCTAACAGCTTAAGACGTTAGTTTTCAAGGTATATGGACAAAGAGGAGAGGTACAGAGGACTACATAAGGTATTGGGCACAACCACCTGGCAGACAGAATACTGCACATGATCGTGGGAAGCACCCAAGCAAAAAAAGTTACTAATCATTACTGCCTTTATGGGGAATCTGCCTCCTACACTGACAATTCTCTATCTGGAAGACATGAACACAATACCAAACAAAGAATAAAAATGAAGAAAAGAAATCCCAATGGGGCACTTATCTGAAGAAAATGGCTTGGCACAAAAGAGGGGAGTTCAGACTGGAGGAAAAGAACTTCTGAGTTTTGCATCCGTACATCACCTTTATGCCCTATGTCTTATGCAAGGAGCATATGTGTGACACAGGGTACCTATACCAGCTGAAGGCTATGGTATACTGGCCGGACGTCAGGCTATTCTTGGCAGGAGATCCCTTAAGTGAAGACAGTGATATCGAAAGACATCTTATAATTATCACAGGCTCCAGAAGCTACTTTAAGTGCACAGTTTGTCTTATTAGCCGTGACAGCAGCTTTTAGCATCTTACTGATATTCTTGATGCAAACTTTAATACAAGGAATTTGAGATCAGCTGTATGATTTTTTTCTCTTGTTGTAGTTTATTTAAGCTTGGAGGCTACCATGGTGGCTTGTTCTTAAATTCAGAAGAACTCCAGACCGAGTATCTGGGAAATACACTTTAGAAGTAAATCCACATATAATGACAAAGCTTTCGAGACCAGCTCTTCATCAGTGAGTCCCCACTTATGAACAGCTGGTCTCAAAAACGTTGGCATTACATGTGGCTTTACTTCTGAATAAAGTGCCTTTACCAGTTACTCAGTGGTATGGAGTTCAACTATAATCGCTTTTTCCAGTATGGACATTTTGCTAGTCAAACCATTTGGCTACTTTTACCTATGCTTTCAGTTTGTTCTTAAACTTCCCATTACATTTGGCTCTGATAGAGACAGCCAGAACTCCTCTGTATAAATCACTGCAATGTTGATGTCAGGTCTGGTGATGTTATCAGTTAATCTGGGAAGCTCATCGAAGAGTTTGTAGAAGTATGTCTGTTTGAAATCCCTGAACTCAGAATTAATAACTGAAGTGGATTTAGAGATTTTAGAAAAAAACGTTAACAGTTTACAGTCAGACTTAACCAGAGATGGAGAAACTACAGTGGCAATACATGCGGTAGCTACACTACTTAGGACGGGTCAATATTACGTCCACTAGTCGGTTTGATATGGAAAACGAGTACTTACCATAACTTGGCATCTGTGTTATCCCATGTCACTATTCATCACTCTTGGTTCTTGGATCCAACACTGGATCAGAGACTGCAACTTTTTAGACAGCTTCTAGGCTCAAGTTCCTCCCACTCCCATGATCCCTTGCTGACCTCTAACCCCTCAGATAGAGTCTGCCCCAAGCTAGAAAGCAGATAAACAAGGTCTTGACCACCAGACTGGACATCTCCATATCCTATAGAATGGGGGAAAGAGGGAGGGATAATGATGAATAGTGACATAGGATAACACAGATGCTAAGTTATGGCAAGTACATAACTTTTTATCTTATGTTATCCATGTCACTATTCCTCACTCTTGGGTCAGATTCCCCAGCTACCCTAAATTCTGGGTGGCCTCATGGAAGGGCATGATGGATAACTGTGGAGCTGAAGGAAGCCCTGTTCCTGGACGCAATGTCAAGCTTGTTGTGACTGACAAAACTATGAGGAGACGACCAGGTGGCTGCCGAACAAATGACATCTATGGAATGATGGGCAAGATAGGCAGCTGACGTATCCATTGACCTAACGGAATGAGCCCTGACTGGCCCTGGCAAGGATAAATCTTGGATGAGTAAGCAAAGGAAATGCACATTGAAATCCAACAGGAAATAGTTACTTTGGATGGCGCCTGACTCTTAATTTTGAGAGAGAACGCCACAAACTGCTGGTCAGACTTGTGGAAACTCTTTGTCCTATCCAAGTAGGAATGCAGCTGTCTATGCACATCTAGTGTATGCAAAAAAAAATTCCCCTTTATTAGCAAAATTTGGGAAGAAGACTGGCAATTGGATTGACCGGTTCAGATTTTCGTCTGTGGAAGCCTTAGGCATGAATGAAGGGTTAAGTTTGAAGGGCCACTCCATCTTTATGAAGAACCATGAAAGGTGGTTTAATAGAAAGCCTCCAACTCTGAAACTTGTTTAGCTGAAGTTATGTTTACTAGAAAAGTCACCTTCCAAGACAAGAATCTGATATCATATGTGGCAGCAGGCTCAAACTGACTGTGTGTGAGAGATTGCAGCAAAAAAGAAAGTTCCAAGGAGGGGAAGGATCCCTGACAGAAGGTCTGAGCAGAAAAACTCCTTTTAAAAAAGCTTTACACAAGCGAGATAAGGCATGTTCCTCGCAAACATGAAAGCTGGAAACAGGTGCCAACTGCACTTTGATAGTCAAGAATATAGTTCCATCCTGAAACAGCAAAGACAAGAACAGCAAGACAACTGAAATGGAAGCCTAAGCTGAAGAGAGACTGTGCTGCTAAACCCAAATAGAAAACATAGAATGCATAGATCTTTCTAGTGGAAGCTTTCTGAGAGGCCAGGATAATGTTCTTAACAAGAGAAGTTAGTCTGGGCCGATTCAGGATTACTGGAAGCAGACAAACCATGCAGTCAGATGAAGCATCTGTAGGTTGGGAATCGGAAGCTGAGATGGATGGGAAATTAGATCCAGACTGGGATCTAGTACACAAGGGGGGTACTTCAAATGAGACTGAAGAAGGGGAAACCTCAACTGCCAAGGCTAAAAGGGGGAGATGAGGATCAAGGTGGCCTTAAGGCAATGAGCTTGCTGGCGTACTCTGGGAATGAAAGGTAACGGAGAACAACCATAAAGGAGACCCAAGGCCAATCATGGACCAGAGCATCCCTGGGGGACTTCCTATTTGGGGGAATCAGGGCAAAACACCGGCTGCATTTGTGGCTGAGAGGGAAAGCAAACTTATCGCAGCCTGGCTGACCCCAGCAAAGGAAGATCTTTTGCCACCGAACGATGCAAGGACAAATTTTAAGAACTCTGAATTGCCCTACTGAGTCTGTCTGTCAGCATGTTGGACTCTGCGGTAATATGCACTGCAATGAGAAAGCACCCAAAGGATATTGACCATTCTCACACCCTCATGGCCTCATGACAAGGGAGACACAAATGTGTGCCCCCTTGTTTGTTGATGTACCACACAACATCCATGTTGTCCATGTGAAATGCAATAGTACCCGGAGGGAGGCAGCCTTGGAAGGCTTGCAACATGAGGAAAACTGCCCTCATCTCCAGGATGCTGATATACAGTTTGGTCTCTAACATTTACAAAAAAATCAAGTTTAAATAATCATGTTTAACCATGATTAAAATCAGCTGGTCTCTCCATCTTAAAATTTTAAGAGACAGTAGTTAAAATAGCATTGTGAACATAATATGCATTTTCATGTTCTTTAAAACTGCCTTATTTAACAAGCAAGTGAATACATTTGTCGCTGCAGCAATGTGGTGAAAATCATATACGAAAATTGTGTAAAAATGTAAAGAGTCTCCTCATTTATCTACCCTTACATTATAAACATTTTCAAGTGAAAAATTAATTAAGTAAAACATAATTTCTATAATGTTGTTACTCCAATATTTCATCTCATTAAACTTTTCAGTTTTAAGCAACATGCGATAGAACGCATGTCATTAAATGCTGAAAAGTTATAAGCATTGAGACGAATTTGCCAGAGCAATTCCAACTTTTCTAATAACAAGGTGAATTGACCCCCTCTTGGATTACTGTCCACTTGATCAAATATCCAGAATTTAAATGCATGTTCTGGATATTGTTCTATATGCTTTGCTAAAGCATTGTCCAGTTTGTGTTTATTAATACAATATATATGTTCGCTTATGCGGTCTCTCATTCTACGCTTGGTTTTACCGACGTAGAATGAATCACAGTTTTGACATTTAGCCACATATACGTTCATTTTGGAGTTGCAATTAACTTTTCTTCTGTTACTCAAATGTGTGTTATGTGCAGTGATGCAACTACGTAAATGTATTTGTAATAGGGGCAACTACCAGAATGTTTCATCCTATTGCGTATGACCGGATCCTGCACTCACCTTCAACTATATTCTTGAGTGTTCTACCCTTCCTGGTAATGAATCTTGGTTCTGCACCCATTTTGTCCACTTTTAGTTTGTCCTCTAACAGAATATTCCAATTTTTTTATCAGTATTTTTTTATGTGACTATAATCAATGTTAAAAGTTGTAATACAGCTCATTGTGAAAGGGGAAACTTTTCCAGCATCAGCAGAACCAAATGAGAGTTGTTACAAATGGTAACATCACTCAGCAGCAGAAAATAATTGATCAAGGTAACAAGGAACCAAATGTAAATGTAGTTACTACACAAACATTGCTAAATAATGTGAACCAGCATTGTACTTCACTTTCTGGTAATGCAAGTCAGAACGGAGTTGTCATCACTCAGGTTGACAGCCAAATGCTACCAAACAGCAGTTTACCGAGACGAAGATCTATTGACAACCATGTCCCAGGGCTTATTGGGGTCCCTACTTTAAAAGATTGGCTTACAAGTCCAGTTGGCCTTTCTCACAACAATGAATTTAATTTGGATGGGAACTCGGCTAGGGATATGCTGAACATAATAGACTTACTAAACAGCTTAGATCAGAACTTGCTTAAATACAAGAAACTCCGCTTGGAAGTGGAATACTTCCAGGAATGTATAAGAGCTAACATTGTACCGAAGGGTTTGAGAATGTATCAATACCCTACTGGTCTGGTATCAGATTCTTTATTCCACCAGGAGCTAATAAAATTATTTAATAAACTAGGACTGGATCTTCCAGATCTCGTGTGTAAACACAGCATTATGGCTGACGAACTAATGGATACAGCATCTGTCCTGGATGTTCAAATAAAAACTCATGGCGATTTTGAACCGTATAAATATGAGTATTCTTGTATTTTCCAGTCAAATGAATTTCATTTGAACAAATCCAAAGCCACTAAGGTAAAAAGACTTGAGCGTGATCGCCAGCAATACCAAAACGGTATAGCATATCCACACCCATCAGTTGCACAAGTGTGGCATGGGCGGGCTAGCACAAATGCCAATCAACCACATAGTGTAAAAGGAAATCAGGAATACATGCAGAGGGGCGGTCATTTACAAAATGCAATGGCGAACAACAGTTCTGAACACTTGGTTCAGCAGGATGTTACAGAATTACAGGACAGCAGTTTTGATGCTCCCAATAACCAGTATGAGGGTCTGAAAAGAAGCGAGCGCATACAAATCCGGAATGGTCAACAGAATCTTACCAAGAATCAACAGAACAATAATTATCAGGGTTGTTCGAGGGGAGGCCAGCAAAACAGATGGAACCAAAGGAAAAAGCACAAGAAATGGAAGTAATGGAGAATTTGGATACCAACACTGCAGAAATGCCAGCTATAACTTTGCATATGGAAGGTGACTTTTTTGTTTATAACTTCTCTACATTGGATATTTCTGTTGAGATGGCTAACACCTTAGCTAAAGGAATGGCTTTTACACAAGCTAGGAGAATGGACATATCTAACAGCATTCTTGATTTGAAAATGTATGTTAGGAAACTTAATTTAAAATTGTTATTTGGTAACATAGTTGTGCAATCACAAGCACAATATAGAATATCAAGTACATACAATCCCCCTTTGCACAATTTGTTACATACATTTGAAAAGATATGTGAATTGGACATGAGAACATACCAAAAGGAAAATAGATTCAGGGGTTATGAGTATAATTTAACTAAAGATGAGCAAGCATGGTTCAACTTGATAAGACCAGCTAAGGTATGCGTCATGAAGCCCGACAAAGGTGGAGGCCTTGTATTTATGGATTTGGATGACTATGAAACTAAAACAGAATAAATGTTAGTTTCTAGTTCATATCAGAAAGCATCCCTTAATGAATACAACACAGCTAATGAACGTATCAAAATCTACATTAATGATTTATTCATAGAGGGAAGGATAGATAAAGACATGTACAACTACATGATAGTGTTAACACCAGTGGCACCCACAATGTTTGGGGTCCCCAAAATCCATAAATGTTTATTTGACCCTCCACTTAGACCTATAGTTGATGGCAGGAATTCTGCCACACATGCATGTGCTAAAGTGATAGCCAATATACTTAAAAATATGTAACAACAGAAGAAGTAATATGTAAAGATTCACGGTCATTCCTGCAAAAAATTAATGAACTGAAGTATGATGAACAGTACAACTTCCTTACAGTAGACGTAAAGGACTTATATACATCAATACCACAAACATTGGGCATCGAGTGGGTTAGTCAATTACTAAGGAAGAAAGGGGCTCCCCAGAATGACATTGGTCTAGTGAAAGAATTTCTAGACATAGTTCTATCCCACAATTACATTTATTTTTAAGGAAACTATTATCTGCAAAAAAGTGGAGTAGCCATGGGTTCCCCCTGTGGCTCTAGCTTTGCGAATTTGGTTAGGAGTTACTGGGAACATCAATTTGTACTCAATAAGGAAGGAATAGCCTCAATAATAATTTATTTTACACACTACTTTGATGACATCTTTTTACTAATAAAAGGGAAACATGTAGAGGCACAAAAAAATCTCATTGATTGATTATTTTACTGAGACTACAGACTTCTTACGGTTTACATATAATTTTGTCCCAAATGAAATAGCATTCTTAGATGTCCAACTTACCAAAAATTATGTTGAAAACAGATACCAAGCAAATATTTACAGGAAACCATTCTAACACATTCTTGCACTATACAAATGCACACAGTTACCACCAAAAAAGATCGGTGGCAAAGGGCTAATTAGTAAGGGCTGCCAGAATGGTGTCTACAGATGAGGACTTCCATAGTGAGTGCCAGTTCTTGAAAAAATTATTCACAAAAAGACCAT
This sequence comes from Protopterus annectens, assembly GCF_019279795.1. Classification (NCBI taxonomy): domain Eukaryota; kingdom Metazoa; phylum Chordata; order Ceratodontiformes; family Protopteridae; genus Protopterus; species Protopterus annectens. The sequence goes on from NC_056735.1 coordinate 291,045,340, forward strand.
ACCCGAGTACTTTGATTGACAAACTAATAGAAGAAGTTGTGGAGAAAAGAATTAATGGTGTGTACATACCCATTCTGAGTATACAACACCCTACTGGGTTGAATGACTATTCTATGAATGATAGTCAGGTTGATATGGAAAAATCAGGTCCAGGACACAATCACTGGGACAGGTACGAAACCAAACTGATTTCACAATGAGCTATATTACAACTTTTAACCTTGATTATCGTTACATAAAAAACATACTGATACAAAATTGGAATATTCTTAGAGGACAAACTAATAGTGGACAAATTGGGTACAGAACCAAGATTCATTACCAGGAAGGGTAGAACACTCAAGAATATATTTGAAGGTGAGTGCAGGATCCAATCATACGCAATAGGGATAAAACAATGTGGTAGTTGCCTCTATTGCAAATACATTCATGTAGGTACATCACTGCACATAAATAGCACACATTTGAGTAACGGAAGAAAAGTTAATTGCAACTCCAAAATGAACGTATATGTGGCTAAATATCAAAATTGTGATTCATTCTACGTTGGTAAAACAGAGCATAGAATGAGACACCACATATACAAACATATATATTGTAGTAATAAACACAAACTGGACAATGCATTAGCAAAGCATATATAACAATATCCAGAACATGCATTTAAATTCTGGATACTTGATCAAGTGGACAGTAATCCAACAGGGGGTCCTATTCACCTTATTATTAGAAAAGTTGGAATCGCCCTGGCAAATTTGTCTCAATGCTTATAACTTTCCAGGATTGAACGATATGTGTTCTATCACATGTTGCTTAAAACTGAAAAGTTTAATGAGATGAAATATTGTAGTAACAACATTATATAAATTATGTTTTACTTATTAATTTTTCACTTGAAAATGTTTATAATGTAAGGTTAGATAAGTGAGGAGACTCTTTACATTTTTACACAATTTTCGTATATGATTTTCACCACATTGCTGCAGTGACAAATGTATTCGCTTGCTTGTTAAATAAGGCAGTTTTAAAGAACAGGAAAATACATATGTTCACAATGCTATTTTAATTACTTTTCCTTAAAATTTTAAGATGGAGAGACCAGCTGATTTTAATCATGGTTAAACATGACTATTTAAACTTGATTTTGTGTAAATGTTAGTATCTGATGAAGTTCAAAGTAGTATTTGGAAGAAAAGCACTTCATTAAACTTTGTGGGTTCAGTCTTCAGTGAAGTTACCAGTTGTTTTGTTTTAATTTCTTAGTTTTTTGTATCTTGGATTTTGGAGTTTTTAAGATTCACTGTAATGCCTAACTGGTCGAATAGCTGAAGTAGGTACTGAGAGGCAGTGGCCAGATGACACTTCGTGGGAGTCATGAGGAGCCAATCGTCAAGTTACTGAAACACCTGGAATCCCTGCAGTCTTAGATGAGATGCGGCTCATCTTCTCTATGACGTAGAAAGCCAAAGGACTGCACAATGCCCTTTCTGCACTCCCAGTGGGAAGGCCCACCTGAGGAGAAGGACCAGAGCAGACGAGAACCTCCGGGCTTCCAGGAAGTACTGGCCCCGAGCTGTCAAGGGCTGAAGCACTGACAGGAAGGGGCTGGTCCAAGAAAACATGTCTGGAACCCTCACCTAAGGACGCCAGGGTGACAGCTCAAGCCCGGGACTCAGTCAGCCCAGGGGGAGGCCGAGCAGAAGTAGTCAGGGACTCAGACAAGGCAGTGACAGAAACATGCCCAGTGAATCCCCCCTCCCTCTACAATCCAGGGCCAGAAAGTCCAAAACCAACCTGGTCGGATGTGGAGAAGTCAACATGGGGGGTAGGAGATGGCCCCACTACCTAGATGTGCAGGGGACACAAGAAGCACCAACTCAATCTGAGCCTTGAGAAAGGACCTCATCATCCTGCCCACATCAGAAGACAGCAAACTCCTGGAGGACCTAGCCAAGGATGGGTGTTGAGATCCTGATGACCACCCCTCTAAAGAGTGACTTCTGTGCTTGAAGATGGAAGGGGACTGCCGAATGCCAGAACCTGAGGGGGAATCCTCAATAACAATCATGGGATCCGACATTGATCCCAGATCCGATCTCCTTGGATCTGAAGATAAGGTAGGATCAGAAAACATGGATACCACATGGCTCGGATCAGAGGAAGCCAGATCCATGGCTGGTCTGGTTCCGACCACATCCGAAGGCCTCGAACCAGAGACCTTGGACCTGGGCGTGGATTCCTGTGACCTCGGATCTGAGGGTTTCGTTAACAGAACCCCCGTATTCATGAGAGTGGCAGATCTTAGGATCTGAGGACATCAGATCTGACCAAGTCGAGACTGGGGTTGGATCCGAGGCAGTAGATCCAACAGCCTAGTCTTTTTAGAGGAGGACAACCCAGAAGCAAAGGGGCCTTCCTTTTGGACTCAGAGGGTCCAGACTTGGCAGAGGACTGAGCCAGGGGACCCTCATGAGTTAATCCTTTTAAAAGAAGTTTGTTTCGGCTCATGACCAAAGCCCAGGGGGTTGGATGTGGCACAACTATTGCATTCAACCTCCAGGTGGTTGGTGCCCAAACAATAAAGACACTCCTCGTGCGAATCGCAGACAGGCATCTTCCGGTCACATGAGGAGCACCTTTTAAAGCCAGCTGGCTTGTCAGACATGATAAAAGACCTACAGCCAAGGGGACGCCCAGAACAACAGAACCAGTAAAGAACAAGCACAAGTTAGAACTGGGAATAACCAACTGATCACAACACACACCGTTACTGAATAGGCACACTGATGTCAGGGAAAAAGCGACAGTAACCAACGCCGGACCAAGACTTTGGAATTCTGGCCGACTGCAGGACCGCCTGATGACAGGATGACCCAAGTGTGATGACTGCAGCAGGGTAACACAATGAACATCTGGGAATAACCAACTGATCGCAACACACACCGTTACTGAATAACTAGAACAACTACTATACACACAACCACCACTAACGGTAAAATAACTAGAAGATAACTGCCACTATAAAATAGCTGCCAAAACACACAGAGAACTCACTAAAGTACGAATGGGAGAGGAGGGAGTAAACTAACTTGAGCTAGCATTACACTACTCACCAAAAAGAAACTACTACTATTACAAAAAAGCAACTGAAAATGTTTTTTGAAAATTGCTACTTATCCCACAAGGAAACTCGAGCCAAAAAATCTGCATCTGCAGCTAAGCGCGGCAAATGAGATTGGAGGGGTTAGAAGGCAGCAAGGGACCATGGGAGTGGGTGGAGCTCGAGCCTAGAAGCTGTCTAAAAAGTTACTGGCTTGGGTCCAATATTGGATCCAAGACCCAAGAATAACAAATACTGACATGGATAACATCAGATAAGACAGTTAACTCTAGGAATCTCTGGACATACCCAACTTTGGAGAAATAGGTATTCCAAATTTAGCAATACAAAGGAATTTTTGGTACAAGTACTTGTTAAAGTACACTTGGGAATCTTATGTGGTCATCAGGAGACATAAAAGGTGTGCTGTAGCAGGGCTATAAGTTGACAGCTTGTCGTATTCCAGACGAGCTGGAGCTCAAGGAGTTCAGTTTACAAATCTCTGGCAATTTCTCTAGAACTGATGTGGTCAATGACAAATATGGAAACATCGTTGCAATTTTCATCAGACCTAAATAACTGGTAGGCACAATATCCACGTATGGACGAAGTGCTGTCTTTACAATGAAACCACATCTCAGTAACTACACTGTGACAAAGAAGGTACTACCAGCATAGCTATCTGGAATTATGTAAATAATTACATGTCACTTGTGAATATCAACATGATTCATATAAGATGTTTGTGTTACAACTGTACTAAAATTGTATACCAGGTGTATATCAAACTGCTGGTACAGAAGTTTGTGTTGAAAAGGTGAAAAGGTTTTTGCAAAGTGTTTAAAATATAACCACAGCATGCCCTACTGGAATAGAACAGAAATGTATCTGCACTATTATAACTGTTTAAATGTATACATTTTAACAATGGAAACTGGAACACAGGAGGTTAACCTCAGAAAAACAGCGGAAATTAAATTACTTTATGGCCACGAAATAAAAGGATGCTATCTTTCAATTTCAGTGCAGCAGGAGACAATGTTTGTGCTGAGAGGTTGTCTGTATTGTCTTGGAAGTGTTTTACGGTTTTATGACTTCCAGGATCTGCAAAGATCTGAGGGAAAGCCCTAGTGCATGTATTTTCACAGGTAGATGCTAAATACTACCAGCTTTCAGCAGTGGGGGATTTACCTGGGATAGAGTCAGGTGACACAAAATGGTGTCACTCCGCAAGCTATCCCAGCAGTAATGTTTGAGATATTAATTTAAGAAGTCTCAGAGAGAGACTGCATACTGTATTCTGTCTTTGACCTGACAACATCAGCTACAGGATCTATTCACTACATCTGCCTAGCTGCTCTGAGTGAGTTATTAGGGTATAGTAATTCTCTTAGACATAGTGAGGAATATAACAAAGCTTGTTTTAGATAATTTTATTTGAGACTATAGTTTAATGTTGTTTTAAATATTTCCTGTGATTCTGAACTCTGATATCACTGTAAATATGTATTGAGTATTTTCTTGTTCTTTTATTATTTAATATTAAACATATTTAAAAATATCTTAGTGGATGGTCTGACTAGAGACATTTATGTCCTGGGAGTACTTGCATATTTAATTGGTGACACTGTGTGGGCCACTCGTAATAGCATTGCTCTTGGTCAAACTACCATCTGTACTGATAGTAACACTACACAGTAAGATTGGACAACCTTTTAAGGGCCTTAAAGTAGCTGATAAGGAGCTGGTTGGTGGCAGTGATAATTACCTTAGAGTCTGGGCAAAAGGGGTCATAGTAAACCCGTGACAGCCTTTCCCAGGTGTGTGTGTGTGTGTGTGTAAATCAAACCTCAAAGTGCGTGTGTGTGTGTGTGTGTGTGTGTGTGTGTGTGTGTGTGTCAGCTGCTTGGGCAGGAACACGAAGCACTGGTTGGACAGAGAGGGTGCTGGAGATCTTAGCTTGGCCACTCAGCTAAGATCTCAACCCTACAGCTGTGGCAGTGGGGACCCTTACTGGGAATCTGGATAAAGAGGGAGATACCAGCCCTGGACTGACTGCAGTCTCTGTGTGCTCTCTTAAGGGAAATTGCACTTGATGCAGAAAGCTGTGTACCTGTCATCTTCCCAATGTACACCCCTCACTGGTGCTAGTGGTAAGGACTGAGGCTGCTTGATTACTGGTCCCGTGGTGGGGCGTCACATTTTCTGGTTGGCAGTGGTAGAATATCCACATATTGGAACTCAGTGGTGTAGATAGTGAATTCCTGTAGCCTGTAAACAGTGGTCACTAAAGAAGGTGTTTGTACTCTCAATCAGCCATACAGTGAACATTCACAGTTCCATATCACAATATTTTTATTTATTTTTTTGTTAGCTTAGTTAATCAGGGACAGCAGGCAAGGATGTCAGCAGAGGAGTATGCCAAATCTATCTGGAGTTAAAGAGATATGAACTGGAGGCCAAACATTCGGAACAGCAGAGACGGAGACATCTGGAGGCTAAAGAAAATGAGAAATAGATGTCTGAAAGCTGAGGAAATGGAGACACACACACAACATGAAATTGAGATGCTGACTATACGCCAGGATCATGAGGTAATGAAGAAGGGAGTAACTGAACCCAAGAAGCAACAAAGGTCAGTAAATTTCTTCCACAATTTACAGAGGGTGATAATTTTGATAGTTTCATTCATATGTTTGAAAGGGTATGTAAAATGTATAATGCTGACCAAGGGGCTCTGGGTATGGTTCCTGACCCTTTACGCCATAGTAAAGCCGTAACTGCTACTTCTAAATTGTCTGATACGACTGCTTAAATTATAACACTGTTAAAAAAATGGTTATTAGAGTATTTTAATTTTAAACCTGCAGCGTATAGAAAAATGTTTCATGAGCACAGACACAAAACAGATGAAAGTGTGTGTGAATATATTGCTGAGTTAGTCACTTACTTAAACAGATGGGTGAGTGGGTGTCAGGTCACCACTTTTGAAGGGCTGGCAGACATTTTGGTGAGCGAACAAGCCCTTAGCACTTTGCCTGAGGACATGAGGATCTGGCTGGCAGATAAGGAATGCAGGACCTCAAATGAGTTGGGGAAAAATGGAGATCTATACCTGGCAAGCAGGGCATCACTGCACAAGAAAGGGACACCCAGTGCTGCTCATGATTCTAAGGGAAACCATGGCGGGCAGCCTAAACAGCCTCAACAAAGTCCACCAGAAGAAGGGGAATCCACTAGTTCAAGCACAAGATCAGGATGAAGGGTTACATGTTTTAAATGCAACCAGTAGGGCCATGTAGCATAAATATGTCCATGCAGGCAAGGCGACGAACAAAAGGTGGGAAAGCCAGTAAGTGGGAATGACAGAATGCCAACAGTAAGTTGTATGGAGATAACACGGGTACCAAACTACCACAACAGGTTATATCCAATCTTAGTAGATGGGAAACAGGCCACTGCTAAGAGACAGACAACCTCTGACCTAACCATTGTGAAGCCTGCAATTGTTAAAGAGGAGCACTACTTGCTTGGGCAGTCTACTCCAATCAGAGCTTTAGAAGGGACCCCATTCTAAATAGTTTGGCTAAGGTTCACCTTGACTGGGAGGGTGGAAAAGGAAGCAGGCAAGTAGGTGCGTTTGAGGATATCCCTGCAGATGTCCTGATAGGGAATGACTTTGATAATGCAGTACCTTGTGTGCATTAAGTGACAAACAGTCAGGCTTGGAGACAAGTATGTGAGTCTGGTAGCCTGTGTGGGGGGGTGGGGGTGGGCAGAAAGATCGCAAACTTGAAGTCAGGACTGGTAAGGTGGTTACTTCATGGAGGGAGCTACCCTGTAGCAGTGAGACTGAAGGTGAGCCACAGCTGCCTAAGGGTACTGATGCTCCCTTGGACAAATGAGTAGTAGTACCAAGGCTGACAATGAGGCACTGCTGTCAAAGAATACCAGACTTCATGTGGAAAGGGAAATGGGAAGGGTTACCAAAACAGAGTTGAGACAGGCTCAGCTCTCAGACTCTATATTACAAGACTTGAGGGAGGCAGCCAGTAAGGGACCTGATTGTCAACGAAAAGGGGAATTTTATATACTGGGACACAGGGTTACTGTATAGAGAGTGAACTCCTGCGGGAGGGCTAGAGGGTGAGAGAATACAGCAATTGGTAGTGCCCAGAGCCTACTGTCTGGTACTTCTAGCCATAGTATTCCCTTTGCTGGTCATATGGGCATAAAGACTACAAAGAGTTGTATTATGCAGAACTTTTATTAGCCTGGGATTTCCAGGGACATAACAAGTACTGCAGGAGCCATCAGCAGTGCCAAAAGGTAGGCAAGGCAGGAAACAAGGTGAAAGCTGCTTTGATGCCTTTACCGGTGATTGAGGAGTCATTCCAGAGGGTAGCTATGTAAATTGTACGGCTTCCAAGTACCCCAAGTTCCACATGGAAGCACATCCTAGTGGTAGTAGATTATGCTAACCAGATACCCAGAGGCAGTGGCCCTATCCTCCGTTGAAGCAGAAAAGGTGGCAAATGCTTTGTTAGAGATTTTCAGCAGGGTATGTTTCCCAAAAGAAATACTGACCGACAGAGGTGCCAATTTCATGTCCGAGCTGCTGGCTTGTCTGTGGAAGCATTGCGGGGTGAAGCACCTAAAGACCACCCCCTACCATCCCTAGACTAATGGTCTGGATGAAGGGGTTAAACTCTACACTAAAGACCATGCTAAGGGAATTTGCCGACCAGTTTAAGGGGGAGTGGGACAAATACTTGCCCCAACTGTTTGCTAACAAAGAGGTGCCCCAGGAATCCATAGGTTTTTCACCCTTTGAGTTGTTGCATGGGCATAAGGGCAGGGGACTTCTAGATATGATTCATGATGAGTGGGAGGGTGAGTGTGAATCCCACAAGGAGTCTGTTGTGGAATATGTCCTAAACCTCAAGACAAGGCTTAAGGAACTTACGAGCTTGGCCCAAGAGAACCTGGCAGAAGCGCAACAGCAGAAATATGTTTGGTATGACAGTAATACTTGAGCTAGAGAGTATGCTGTGGGGCAGCAGCTTATGGTTCTCATTCCTGTCGGAAACAACAAGCTGCAGGCAGCTTGGGAGGGACCCTTCAAAGTGGTAAGAAAGGTCAGTGATGTTAACTACATGGTAGAACTGCTAGGCAGGGGCACAAACTGTACCATGTTAACATGATGAACCCTTACCATGACAAAGAAGCCCTGGTGCCAAATATTTGCAGTAAGAAGCAGGAGTGCTCTGAGGGAGATCTATGGCTACAGGGAGCAAAGTTCCAAATTACTACAGTGGAGCCTGGGGTTGCAGGCATATAATAGGACAATGTAGCACTGTACTGGGGTCAGCAATACCAAGGCAGCTAGGATCTTAAGACAGGGAATGGGGTAATGTATTCCCAGATAGGCTCATCCTTCTCAAGCAACATTTCTCAACGGTCATTTGAAAATCCAACTTGAGTCTTCAAAGGGGGTGGGGGGTGTAAGAAATGTGACAAAGGAAGTATTGCCAGCACAGCTATCTGGAATTTTGTAAATAGTTATATGTCATTTGTGAATATCAACATGCTTCATATAACATGTTTGTGTTATAACTGTATTAGAACTGTATGTCAGATGTATATCAAACTGCTGGTACAGAAGTGTGTGCTGAAAAGGTTTTTGCAAAGTGCTTAAAATGTAACCACAGCATGCCCTACTGGAATAGAACAGAAATGCACCTATACTACTGTAACTGTTTAAATGTATACATTTTAACAATGGAAACTGGAACACAGGAGGTTAACTTCAGAAAAAATAGCTGAAATTAAATTACTTTACGGCAAAGCAAAAAAAGAGGTGTTATCTTTCAGCTTTCAGTGCAGCAGGAGACAATATCTATGCTGACAAGTTTTCTGTACTATCTTGGAAGTGTTGTATTGTTTTATGACTTCCAGGATCTGCAAAGATCTGAGGGAAAGCTCATGTGCATGTATTTTAACAGGCAGATGCTAAACACTGCTAGCTTTCAGCAGTAGGTTTTTTTTTTACCTGGGATAGAGTCAGATGACAAGAAATGTCATTCTACAAACTATCCCAGCAGTAATATTTGAGATATTAATGTAAGAAGTCTCAGAGAGAAACTGCATTCTGTATTCTGCCTCTGACTTGACATCATCTAGAGGATCTATTCACCACATCTGCTTTGATTTTCTAAGTAATTAGGGTGTTGTAATTCTCTTGTATATCGCCAGGAAAATAGCAAAGGTTATTTTAGATATTTTTCTTTATATATTTGAGACTGTCTTGCAATGTTCTTTTAAATATGTCCTGTGATTTTGAACTCTGATATCACTGTAAATATATACAGAGCATTTTCTTGTTCTTTTATTATTACTAAATATATTTAAACATTTCATTGTGGCTGGTCTATTTAGAGATATTTAAGTTCTGGGAGTACTTGCTTGTTTATTTGGTGACACTATGTAAGCCACTCCTAATAGCCTTGCTCTTGGTCAAACTAGCATTTGTACCGATAGTACATTATACAGTAAGATTGGAACCCTTTTGTTAAGGGCCTTAATGTAGCTGATAAGGAGCTGGCTGGTGGCAGTGATAATGACCTCAGAGTCTGAGCAAAAGCGAGCATGGCATGTGCCAGCCTTTCCCAGGTGTGTGTGTGTGTGTGTGTGTGTGTGTGTGTGTGTGTGTGTGTGTGTGTGTGTGTGTGTGTGTGTGTGTGTAAATCAAACCTCAAAGTGTGCGTCTGTCAGCTACTTGGGTAGGGGCATGAAGCACTGGTTGGAAAGAGAGGGTGCTGGAAGTCTTAGCTTGGCCATTCAGCTGAGTTCTCAACCCTATAGCTGTGCCAGTGAGGAGTCTTACTGGGGATCGGGAGAAACCAGTCCTGGACTGACTGTGGTCCCTGTGTGCTCTTAATGGAAATTGCACTGGATGCAGAATACTGCATCTAGAAATACTGTGTGTGTACCTGTCATCCTCCCAGTGTATGTCCCCCACTGGTGCTATTGGTGGGGATTGAGGCTCCTTGATTACTGGGGGCCAGTGGTGGGGTATCACATACACAAACATGCACATGTTCAAGCTGCAGAAAAGCTTCAAGATCAGGCAATTTGTTGTTAACATGCCCAGTGCCGAGAAGAGACACCTTGATATTGTCAGATTTAGGGCTGGAAATGGCTACTTTGCTATCTGCTATGCTTGTATGTCCATTAGGAGGACTCTGTCTAAAAAAGCACTGTGAAAGCAGCAAGGGCTTTAACCACTATGTAAAAGCCATGGAATGAGAGCTGCAGGTCTTCCATATTGAAGTAAGCTGGACTGTCACTCATCTAGTCCCATGCTGATGGATTCCATTTTCGAGCTGGTAAATGGTAGAACTCTATCCCTCTTAGAATTAAAACGTCTGATTCTGCTGCTCTTTTTAAAAATGGTTTGGAAACTTGGATGGGAAGAGTATTTAAATCTAGACATGCCAGCAGCAAACTCTTTGAAAGCCTGTCTAGGCTCTGAATTTGTCTTCCTCACCACTGAACCATTGAGATACAACACGGTCCTCTGCCTATACCTCACAGTCATGCACATCAAGTAATTCACACCCACATGGACTACTACTAAGCTGTAATCAAATCTGTCCAGTGAGACGGGCTTTAGAGTAGCCTTGTGATGTCACAGAACCTAACACCAGAAAGACAATTCACTCACTCCCCGTTTGCCCAGTCTTGGAACTGTGGATTCAGTGCACCTGACAAGAAAGTCAACAACTGCTAACATATTCCTGTTTTTAATCAAGAAATATGAAATATTATACAGTTACCAGACTACCTTCTGGTGACCCTTAACTGTGTGTGAGCATTGTGCTGACATGGTGGTGGATATACGCCGAGACCTAGTCTTCTTAATTCTAGGATATATCAGCAGTGATGTGTTTGCAATCTCAGTGTTGTCATTTTAGAGGAATTGTGATAAGATGTGATTGTTAGTATTTGATGCTCACAGGTCACAGGAGACATACTTCCAGACAGCAAAGACATTTGTTATGTGTCACACACTGAATTATTCATATCAAGTAAGAGTTCACTGTCTTTCAACACATGGCAGTTCTTTCTTCCTAGGGATAGAAGGGATGAGGAAGGATGAAAGTGGTGCTGGATTTGGCTGTCACTGCTTTTTTTATTATAAGGTCTATCCTTATTGCTGCTGCTCATCTTTCAATTGCGTTTCTTCTGGAACAGTTTTGTTTGATGAATATGATGATAATGCAGTTCAATCAGTTTTATATAAAAAAGATCATGATTTACTGGGATAATTCCTAGAGTACATGGGACTGCAACATGAGCATCTACTTAATATTTTGCAGTTCACCATTCTTCAGTTTTAAATTGCTTTGAGTGGAAGGTCCACACAAAAATAACATGTCCAAATGTGTATTTAATAATCTGCACTTAAGATCTTTATAGAAAGTTGCTGCCTAACAAAAGCACCAGAAGCAACTGTTACAACACAGACATCTACAAATCATCAATAAAACATTTGACAAGAAGAGTCTCTACCTTATTAGAAAATGACATCATCTATCACTAATATTTTGAGGCATGTCATCAACCTTCCTGAGAATGTGTGCCTCAGTTAGAAAAAAAAAGCTCTCATTCTTGAAGTGTATAACTTACCAAATTGTAATCAGTACTCTTCTCCAGGTACCATTAAAGTTTTGAGATAAGAAACCTGTTATGACAAAAGGTACGACTACAATGGTGAAGTCTGTTTTCAGGGATGATGACCCCTCCCCCAAGTCCCACAGGACAGTACAAACAATATTAACAAACGAGTGCCTATACGTATGGCTCATGTACTTGCCCATGGTCTTTCCCAACATCTACACTTGGGGGTTCAGTAATAAGTTAAGAATATTAAGCTATTAACATACAACAGTTAAAGTATACTTTATGTAGAACAATTATCCTTAATAAAATATAAATAAAATATAATACTGTAATTCTTAAGCCACACATAAATAAAACCAATAAACGATTACTTCTAAGTTCTAGCAGCTCAAACCCATTTCTTGGTACATGGAAGACATTTTTTATCCTTAGAAATAGCATTTTTTTCTTAATCCTTGGATATGAATTAAGGGAAAGCAGCCTTTAGAAGATAATGTCCATTGGCTTAAAAGTAAACCTCTGCAAAGACAAAAATAAGGCTCCTTGCAGTTGTCTGGTTTTCCTTTTACTGCTATGATTCCCTAATATCACAGAAAAAAAAAGGCTAATTTTTCAATTTTCTTCCTGTGCTAGTTTATATAATTTCCTTTACTGAAAATAGCAACACTTGAGCATTTAGACTCAACAGTCTTTATTTTCGTTGTAGTATGCACTGTGAACTTCTTATTTTATGCAAAATAAAGCATCTATCATTATTCTCTTACATTTTACACATTTATTCAAATAACTTTGTGTAGCCAGCTAGCAGATTCTTGAATTAGCTGCTGTTTTGAGCTTCTGTAATTCTGCCCACAGTATGGTCTGAAGCTTTCTGCCTTGTACTTCATGTTCTTATTTTTCTTGTGCTGCACACTTAAAACAGCAACATATATCATGGGAAAGAATGACAAAAATCTTTTAGGAAGCAATTATTTTTTTTATTTATTTATTTTTATTTATTTAACATTTGTTGACCGGGAAGTCCAACTAGGTTCCACAGATCCTGTTTTCAGCGGAGGCCCGGGGAGAAACGCTCCAGAAGCATGTCTTTAGAATGTGGGAGGAAACCGGAGTACCCGGAGGAAACCCACGCAAATGCAGGGAGAACATGCAAACTCCACACAGAAGGCACCCCAGCCGAGAATCGAACTGGAGAACCTCTTGCTGTGAGGCGACAGCATTAACCGCTGCACCACTGCACTGCCCTAAACTTTACCTGCTGTAACAACAGCGACAGACATCTGTAAGTGATGGCTCATTACAGAGGAGACTAAACGCATATTACATACTGTTAAGTGCGAGAAAGTTGGTCTTGATATCATCAGTGCCTAGATATAAAACAATAATCTGTAAAATGAATGGCATTCCTGTTTGTGCAACCACATATACTGCTGATAATTTAGTATACTTGTTAAGTTTTGGGCCCAAGTTTGCACTTAATGGGAGGGCATGGATTATTTACTTGCCAAACTTTTCCCAGTTCACAGCTTCAGTTTCCATCCTAGCTAATGTAGCAGCCATTGCTATATACATTGGGAATGTTTTAGCAGTGGTGGTATCTTATTTGCTGTCTCATAAAGTCTAATGCTGGATCTTTTTAATTTGCCTGTCTAGGACTATCAAACTGTACAGTTTGTACATTCTTAGACTAGCAGCATTTTAGAATTCTGTTTTTGGCATATTTTACTCCCAGTATGATCCAGGCCATAATCCAGCTGTCAGACACACCATTATCCCCAAACTTCAGGATCTTTAGAAGGGCAAAAGACTGATGTTCTTCTACAACTATTTTGCCACAAATGTAATTTCTGAACACCTACACTATTCACAGAATGGAAAATAATTATTTTTTTATAATCAGAGATTATTTTCCACATTACTCTGCATGCTACTACCATAAGCTGTTTAAAAAACAGTGCTCAAAATCAAGCTTCTGATACAGAACAGCACAGCAGTTACTGTCAGTACACCCTCATTTCAAAGTAAAAATATTTATCCGTCTAGAGTGCCTAACTCTAGCTATACTATAAAGCTTATGCAACTTTTTTTATTTGATTTATTTTGTTCTTCCTCCATATTGAGGGTTCTGCCTTTATTACTCATTTAGTGAACAGATTTGCCACCTCAGTATATTCCTGAATAAATTGTAGAGAAAATACAGATAGATGCTTAAGAATCTGTGTGCTCGCCTGTGGGTTTTGGAGGACTTCTCTTAAGTCAAGGCTAATGTCAAGAGCCTCTGGCTGATTAAATTTGCAGACAGTTGCAAATTAGGAGCAGTCTTACAATCCTCCACCGACAGTAATGCTCTCCAGGAAAAGCCAACACAGGCAAATAACTTGTGAGAGCCGTGGACAAAAACTAAATGCCAAGAAATGCAAAACAGTATGTGTTGGGAAGTCATCCACCCCTGGTAACGATCGTACTGACAACACACCCAAGACAGTTGACCCAACAGGCATCTGAGGAGAAACAGACAGTTGTGACGATTGTGGAGAGATGGGCGAAGGCTGCTAGCCTAGGCAAATAGAATTTGATATATAATTCTATCATTTGTATAAATAAATGTAAAATACAGGCTTGTGTTTTTAAATGAAAGAAAACACTGTAAAATGTGAACTTCAAGATGGTTGCAACATTGCCATCTGCTGTAAGGAAAACCAAGCCAAGCATTTCAAATGTCTTTGAAAGTACAATTATCTAAAAAATGGTGCCAGAGCGGCTAGCTGAACACATTCTTCCTATTGTCTTAACTTAAGGAATAATTGTTAGAGTGTACATGTGGAAGGTGCTTTATTGCTTTGGTTTCTGCTAGAGTGTGTATGTGAAATGCCTTTTATTGTTGTATTCTCCTGTGCAGGTGTTAGCTTGCTAAATAATGTAAATGGAGTTTCTATTAGCCTGGGAACTCAGAGCAGGTGTCAAGATGATGCAATATGAATACTGGGAAAACCAACGTGTCAAAAATTATGTAATCTGGGGAGGACCCAGAGACACGTTTGTTAGTGATGTTTTATAAACTGTGCCTGAGAGAGAGATAAAGAGCATTTTGATCTTGATACCCAACTTACCAGCACTCTGCTTATGCTCGCATGTAAGTTTCTAGCACTGTGATTTCTTGTAGGAATAGTTAAAGCTAGTAAAGATTAATTAGGTATTTTTCTTTGACATCAGACCTGTCCTACTGTATTATTTTAAGTTTCTGTGTGATCTCTGAACTCTTGGATATATCTGTGGTGTAGTAGTTTTGTCTTGTGTTTTAATTATTTATTATTAAATATTTTTAAAACCTTCTACCTTTGGCTGCTTTGTGTAGAGATAAGCTCTAGAATACATTGCATATTTATAGAGGTTACTGTAAGAGGCCACTCTAAAGTAAGCCTGGACTGTTATTCATACTACCATTGGATTATAATATTGCACAGTAATAACTGGACACCTTTTTAAGGGCCTTTTAGTAGCTGATATTATTAACTGGGCGGTGCCAGTAATTATTGCCATATAGTCAGGGTAAAAGGGCACAGCTGGAGAATCTGTGTCAGCCTTTCCCAGGAGTGTCTGTGAAGTTGTATAAAAACTTATCTCAAAGTGTGTGTGTGTGTCAGCTACTTGGCAGGGACACGAAGCACTGGTTGGACAGAGAGGGTACTGGAGGTTCTAGCTTGCCCAGTTAGGCTGAGACCTGGACCCTATAGCTGTGCCAGTGGGGAGTCTTATTGGGGATCTGGTGAGCAAGGGAGCAGCCAGCTCCAGACTGACTGTAATCTCTGTGTGCACTTAAGGGAAATTGTACTTAACTTTGTGTATTAGTTATCCTTTTCTCTTCTATGAGACAACCTCCCAGGTGTTATTGGTGAGGACTGAGGCTCCTTGATTGCTGGGCCAGGGCACGGTCGACACAACAGTAACCTGCTCTTTGACTATCATGTGTCTACAGCAGTGAAGAACTCGTTCTATGTGGTGCAACTTATGAACAAAGGAATAGCATCTAGGTCCAAGGAGGTCACTGTTCCATTGTATTCAGTATTTACACTTATTACTGAGTACACTGCCCCAGCTGGTATGTTACCCAACCAGGCACATCCAAAAACTAATGTCCACAGAGGTTTCTCACTAAATGGATAAAGGGTATAAATAAAGAACAGTTGTGTACACTTACCATAAATGCAGATGTTCGAGTGTATTCACTGTTGCAGTCATCACACTTGGGTTATCTGCCTGCAGGTAGCCCTCAGCTGGCCTGAATACCAGAGTCTTGAGATTTCTGCGTCAGATGCTGTTGCCTCTTCCATGGCGTCAGGGGTACAAAACATGCAGCTGACGCCATTACATCAGTTTTTCTTGCCCCAGATTTCAGGAGCCCCCAAAATAGGAAGCAATTACATGGTGTGGAATACCTCCAGTAAAAAGTAAATACCATTGCCATAAGATATGGCCAAAAAGAGGATAGGTAGAAAGTATAGAAAAGTCAGGGGACTGGACTGCAAAAGTGAATACACTCGAACATCTAAATTTATGGTAAGTGCACACAACTGTACTATGTTCTTAGTGTTTCATTGTTGAAGTCATCACACGAGTCCCAAAGCTGAGAAAGGGTGGAGGCAGTCAAGTATTAGGGCTGGCTAGCATGCCTTGTAAGACTGCTGTGGCAAAGCCAGCTCTGGATTTAGAAAAGACAGGTAAGTGGTAATGCTTGGTGAAGGTGTGTACAGAACTCCAGGTTGCAGCTGCCAGGATGTCCCTGGTAGGGATTTCCCCTGAGAAATGCTGTAGAGGTTGAGGTAGCCCTAGTGGAATGAGTTCTGATCCCATGTGGGGTAGGTTTTCCATGGTGTTTGTAGCAGAAATGGATGCAGTGTGCCATCCATTTGGAAATGGTTTGCTTTGAAATGGCCTTGCCCTTATAGCCCCTGTAGCAAAGCTGACTAGCAGCTGGTCAGATTTAGTCCTGTCAAGGTAGAACCTGAGCTGTCTGTGCATGTCCAAGGAGTGCAGGATCCTTTCCCCTTTATTCTAAGGATTAGGGAAAAGGTTGGTAAATGGATGGATTGGTTTAAAGCCACTCTGGATACCACCTTGGGCATAAATGATGGGTTAGTCCTGAGGGAAACCCTGTCAGTATGGAAAATAATGATGAGTTCTACAGCCACTAGTGCCTGTAACTCAGACACTCTTCTTGCTGAAGTGATGACTAGAAGTAAGGCTGTTTTCCAAGAGAGAAATTTTAACTCTGCTGCAGCAGCAGGCTCAAAAAGGGGAAGCGTGAGCTTCTCTAGTACAAAGTTAAGGTCCCACGCAGGGGTGAGAGCTCTCCTCGGGGGCCTTAAATTGTTAGCTCCTCTCACGAACTGTTTGATGAGAGGGTGAGAAAAGAGAGGTGTCTCAGTATTGTAATGAGCTGAGATGGCAGAGGCATGAATCTTAATTGATGAGAAGGATAGGCCTTTGTGGAGCAGCTCTGCTAGGTAATCTAGGATTTGAGATACGGTGGGCACGGCTGTGTCCTTTCCTTGAGACTGGCTCCAAGAACAATATCTTTTCCACTTTTCTGAATAGGATTTCCTAGTACTAGGCCTTCTGGACTCAAGGATGATGTCCAGCACCTGTTTGCCGAGGGTTGCTGGTGGTGTATTCAGGGGGTAAGCCAGGCTGCAAGGTTCAGGGTTTGCAGCTGTGAATGCAAAATCTGTCCCTCCTGCTGGGACAGCAGGGAGGGGGTCTGATGTAGGTGCCAGGATGGCACTACTGTCAGACTGTGTAGGAGTGGGCACCAGTGCTGGCGTGGCCTGTCTGGGGCAATAAGGATTGTCCTTGGTCTGTCCTGTTTGATCTAGAGTAGTACTTTTGAGAGAACAGGCAGAGGGGGAAAGGCATACATTGAGAGGTTTACCCATGTAAAGGATAGGGCATCCACTTTCCAAGCCTGGTTGTGAGGATTTCTGGTGCAAAATTTGCTCAATTGATGGTTTTGGGGTGGCAAAGAGGTCCACTTCTGGTGTCCCCCACCTGTGGATTAGAAGTTTGAATGAGCTGGGTTCCAGTTTCCACTTGTGTGGGTCCAGTAGATTTCTGCTTAAGTAGTCTGCCGGTGGATTTTGTTTGCCTAGCAGGAACTGAGCTTGCAGGTGCACTTGGTTGCACAAGGCTGTGTTCCACAGGGCCATGGCTAACCTGCAAAGTGGGAAGGAATGAGTTCTTCCCTGCTTGTCTATGTACCACATAACTGTGGTGTTGTCTATCTTTATCAGAAGTTGTCCTGGAAGGATAAGGTATTTGAAGGCTGTCAGAGCATTCTTTACAGCTAACATTTCTTTTTGATTGATATGCAGGGGAATTTGTTATGGGCTCCATTTGCCATGAATGCATTTGCCTGCCATGTGAGCCCCCCATGCATAGTCTGATGCATCTGTTGTCAGGGTTTGGGCGGTGTGGGGTTGAGTGAAAGGAAGTCCCTTGTTGTGGCTGCATGCCTCTGCCCACCAACGGAACTCTGCCCTTAGACAAGGAATGACAGGAATCAGTGTTTCCGGGTCCTGAGAATGTTGGCACCAGAGACGTTTTAAGTACCGCTGAAGTTTCCTCATATGCAGTCTTGCATATGGAATTAGTAGAATGCATGAGGCCATGAACCCTAGGGCTTGTAGTACTTTTCTTGCAGATAGCTGTTTTTTGGTGGCCATTAGTTTGAAGCAGTTTGTCAAATAAACCTGTTTTTTCCTGGAGTGAGGAATGCCATCTGGGAAGTTGTGATCAAGCTTGCTCCCAGGAATACAATCTTTTGGCTGGGCACCAGTTATGATTTCTTTTCGTTGATGGTGTACCCCAGAGAAGTTAGAAGTCTCTTTACAAATGCCAGGTGCAGAAGTAGCAATTCCTAACTGTTCGCCTGTCAGGCAATCATCCAAGTATGGATAAATTTGAATATTTCTCTGCCTGCAGTATGCAATGGCTGGAGCCAGGCACTTTGTAAATACCCTGGGCGCAGCAGATAAGCCAGAGGAAGTGCAGAGAACTGATAGTGCATACAGCCTGCCCTGAAACGTAAATATTTCCTGCAAGATTCCCTTATGGGGATGTGCAGATAAGCTTCTTTTAAGTCTAGGGTGACTAGCCAGGTGTCCCTTGCTAGCGTAGGAAGAAGCTGTTGCACTGTAAGCATTTTGAATTTTGGGACAACCAGGAAGGTGTTGCGAATTGACAGATCCAGGATAGGGCGCTAAGAAAAAGAAGTTATGTCTTACAATAAAGTTCCATCTGTACTGTTGATCCTTGTTCAGCCATTACGTGTGGGTATCGGTTCCGACCTTGAAACTGAGCCGGCCATCTTCCAAGCTTGCATCAGATACAAACCCTCGAGCTAAAACCCTTACCCAGAATTCCCCTCTCCCTGTTACCTCAGATTGAGTTTGCAAGTAAAAAGAAGGTAGAGGCTACCACTGGTCAAATGACCTAATAGAACCGGATGGTGAGATCAACTAAAAGCCACAGGAGGGGGAAGAAGGAGTTAGGGTGGTAATGACTGAACGAGGATCAACAATACAGATGGAACGTTATGGTAAGACAACTTCTTTACCTGATATTGTTAATCCTCGTTCATTCCTTATGTGTGGGACAGAGTCCCCAGCTACCTTTATTCCTGGGAGGCTCTCATGGAAGGACATTCCTGAGTACCACAGAACCAAAGGATGCTCTTTCCCTGGAGGCCAAATCCAACTTATAATGATTGATGAAGGTATGAGGAGTAGCCGAAGTTGCAGCTGCACAAATGTCATGTAAAGAGGCTCTGGCATGGAAGGCAGCAGAAGTTACCACCGACCTTGTAGAATGAGCCTTTATGGTAGTAGGTAATGGAATATTACGTTGTCTATAAATGAAGGTCACACAGTCTTTCAACCGTTTAGCCAATGTTACCTTAGCAACAGCACATCCTAATCTAGGTCCCGAATAGGCCAAAAATAATGGGTCTGACTTACAAGAGGCCTTAATCCTGTTCAAGTAGAAGCGAATTTGCCTGTGAATATCTACGGTATATAGGCAACACTCTCCTTTGTTTGAATGACTGGGGAACAAAACTGGCAATTCAATGGTTTGATTAATGGACATTTCAGAGATCACTTTTGGCAGAAAGGAAGGATTAGTTCTCAATGACACTCTATCTCTATGAAAAATCAAATATGGACTCCTGATGCATAAGGCTTGAAGCTCAGAGATACATCTGGCAGAAGTAATGGCGACCAAAAACAAGGTTTTCCATGACAAATAATTGAGGTTGCAAGAAGAAGCTGGTTCGAAAGGTGGCATCGTTAAAGCTTGTAGGACTAATGACAGGTCCCATGGTTGAGGAAGTTCTCTAAAAGGGTTTTTTTTTCTTTCAGCCAAAAGGTAAATTTTTTCCTCTTGCTGAGATATGTAATTCTGGTGGAAGACTTATGAGATGCAATAAGAATGTCACGTACTGGCAAAGAAAGATCATTCTGCCTGGCAATCAAGGGAATTGGAGGAGCCAAGCTGTGAGCTTCAGGCTGTTCAAGTTGGGGTGAAACAGATTCTGCGGACGGGAGATCAACTCCGGGGCTGGATGGGGAATCCACGGTTGATCTAGCAGGTGAGGCCAAAGGAAGGATAACCAAATCTGATGAGGCCAATATGGTGCTATGAGGATTACTTTGCTCTTCAACAGACGGGCTTTCTTCAGAAACTGGAGAATGGGGGTGAGAGGTGAAAATGCATAAAGTAGACAGGAGGGCCAATCGTGGACTAGAACGTCCCCGGGTGACTGTCCTGGAGGGGGAATCAGGGTGAAATAGTTGCTGCATTTGTAGTTGGTCGGGGACGCAAAGAGGTCACAGCAAGGAAGACCCCAGCGGTTGAAAATTTCCACTGCTATCAAGGGATTCAGGGCCACTCGTTTGGTTGTAGTATACACCTGCTGAGTCAGTCTGTTATCACGTTGGAACTCCCGGGAATGTGCATTCCTAGAAGAAAACGGCTGGTAGCCATCGCCCAGTGCCATATCCTCATGGCCTCTCGACAAAGTGGATAAGATTTGGTTCCGCCCTGTTTGTTGATGTACCAGACAACCACCATGTTGTCACATTGTATCGCAACAGTCCCAGACGGCAGCAGGGGATGGAATGCTTGCAACGCCAGAAGCACCGCCCTCAGCTCTAGAACATTTATATGCAGATGGACCTCCATTTTGGACTGTCTGTCCCTGACATAGCTCCCCACCCCATCAGAGAGGCATCCATGGTCACTGTAGCCTTGAGCTGTTGGGAGGAGAAGGGGTGAGACCATTGTGATGGGTTGTGGGCCATCCACCAATTTAAATCCTGTTTGCACCTGTGAGTTACCCTAATATTGGCTGAAAGAGGTACTGAAAGGGATACCATTGGGTGAGCAGTAGCCATTGTAAAAGCCTCATGTGAAACCTGGCCATGGGGAAAATGGTGATGGAGGCTGCCATGGAACCCAACACTTGTAGAACAGAGTGAGCTGTGGATTTCTCCCTTGAAAGGATTGGGATCAGTTGTTGCTTTATCCTTAGAATTCTGCGTTCTGGAATGGATGCTCTGCAATTCTTTGTAATCAAGATGACCCCTATGAATTCTGAGGACTGAGAAGGGGTGACATTGGATTTTTGCCAGTTTATGGTTATGCCTAGCCTTTCTGCAGAAAGGAGAGAGTATGCCAGGGCTTCTTCCAATAGATGTCTGGTGGGGGTGGAGATGAGCCAGTCATCTAGATACGGAAACACCTGGAATCCTTGTAGTCGCAAGTGAGCTGTGAAGACTGCCATGCACTTTGTGAACACTCTGGAAGCTGTAGAGAGTCCAAAGGGTAGTACTCTGAACTGGTAGTGACTGGCTCCCGCACGGAAGCGTAGGAATTTTCTTGATGGTCTTTCCACTTTTATGTGGTAGTACGCATCTTGAAGATCTATCGACCACATACAATCGTCTTTTTCCAAAAGTGGAAGGATAGACTGTACTGTGACCATCTGGAATTTTTGTACTTTTACAAACTTGTTCAATACACCAAGATCCAAAATTTGTCTCCAGTCCCCGGTTTTCTTTGGCACCAAAAAAAGTCTTCAGTAGAATCCGGATCCCATCTGGTCTGGAGGGACTATTTGGATGACTCTTTCTTAGCAGTTTTGAAATCTCTAATGCTGCTTATTCCTTTTGACTGGGTGGAACGTCGGGAAAGTTTGTTAGGGGAGAGGGACAAAGGTTGAAGGGAATATGATAACCTCTGGTTATTATCCTTTGTAGCCAAGAATCGGTGTTGATGGTTAGCCAGGCAGAAGGGTACAAGGAGAAATGACCCCCAACCACTTCCAGAGGAAAGCAGTTGAGCCGATCTTCAGGAGCACTGGTAGGATTGGCCAGGGAGAGAGGCCCTGGAACCCTGGTTATGCGGACCCCCTCTGCTCCAAAAAGGGTGTCTTCCCTGCGAGTTTCCCCCTCTGCCTCTAGGGGAGAACTCGGCCTGTGTGTCACGGAAAGGACCCTGAGACTTTTTGTACCATATCTTCCCACTCTTCTGGTTTCTGGAAAAAGCCTGTTGAGGGGGAAAAATAATGGACACCCACGGCAGAAAGGGTCTTACCATCCTGTTCACATCTGGCCAGTGTACTTTTAACCTTGGGTCCAAACGATGAAGAGGCTTCGATGGGAACGTTGAGAAAGGAAGCCTTGAAGGGTTCCGTGAAATTACACAACTGCATCCAGGCGTGTCATCTCAGAACAATCCTGAACTCGCCACTCTAGCTGCTCCTTCTGATGCATGAGATATCAGGCGCATGGAGGAGTCAGATATCGGTTCCATGGTGGCTAGCCGAGAGGCCACTTTGTCACAGACCACATCAGACACAGCACCAGCTGAAGTTTCAGATAGCTCAGAAATTAAATCTCTTTGAAGCCTGGTAAAGTGCGCCATATAGTTCAGGGACCGGATTGCAAAGGTCGCTGATGCAAAAGTATGCTTCCCTATTCTGCCCAGTGCCCGGGACTCTCTGTTGGGCGGATGGACAGTCTGGCTTTCTTCTTCCGCCAGGTTCATTTTAGTTGTGGCTGCCACCACCAAAGCATCTACAGGAAGACCTTTGGACCATGGGGATCAGTAACAGGGGGGGACAAAATTTTATCTGGCCTCCGGGGAATGGCCTCAACGGTGTCAGGAGCCTTCCACGCATGATGCACAAGTCGGACCAGTTTGTCGGCAGGTGGAGTAACCCAGGAGGTAGGGGGCTGGGCACGAAAGGCCTGCAGGAACACAGACTCTTCAGAGGTCGGGTTCGAGGGCTGCCAGTCACCTCTCTGTTTAAGAATTTCAAGAATATCACCAAAGGATACCTCAGAGGGTGAGCGAGGGGACCCTTCCCCATCAAAATCTGTGTCTTCAGTAAGGGACTCCTCTGTGGAGGCCATGTGCTTCCTCTTGCATGAGCTCTTTTGATGAACTTCCTCAGAGGGAGAAGCTGGGGAAGACAGCACAAAAGGGGTCTCCTGTGGGAGTATATCCTGAGGCCCTTGCGCCTGGTGTCTGCTTGGAACGACCTGTGTATATTGCGGTCCAGAGGAGGGCAGGGAGAGTGATAGCACAGCATCACCAACTGACACCAGAGCCTTCTCCATTAACTGGAAGGCCGGTCCACCTGAAGAGGGGTGAGTGCCCAGGGCAGGGGTCACCCCTCTCCTAAGTGGATCAGCCTGCCGACACTGAGTCCCTGGATGGCTGTGAGACACCAAATTAGGTACGCCACAGCTGACATCCTAGGTTGTAGCAAAACTCTCCTACCACAAAGGCAACTGTGGCTCCTTAGTGAGGTCCATAACGGGAACCATAGTGGGGGAAGACTGTGCTATATCAAGGGGCGTCAAAGGCAATGAAGGAGGAGAATAAGTAGGGGTTCCTTGGTAAAGGGTGATCACCTCCCGAGGAAGAATAGGTCCTGGGGGGCGGGATACCTCTGGCCAAAAGCACTTGATAGTACAGTTGTGTACACTTACCATAAATGTAGATGTTCGAGTGTATTCACTGTTGCAGTCATTACATTTGGGTAATCTGCTGGCAGGTTGCCCTCAGTCGGCCTGATTAACAAAGTTATGGGTCCTGCATTGGTTGCTGTCCCTTATTCCATGACATCAGGGCGTCAGGGGTATAAAACATGCAGCTGACGCCATTACATCAGTTTTTCTTGCCCCAGATGTCAGGTGCCCCCTAATGGGGAGCAAATAAACGCAAAAGCACAAAGGTATACCTCCAACCAAAAGCAAATACACCAAAAAGGCTTTTAAGCATAGTAAAGGAAAGGAGAGGTATAGTCTGAATAAACTAGGGGGCTGGAGGGAGGGTAACCAGGACTGCAACAGTGAATACACTCGAACATCTGCATTTATGGTAAGTATACACAAATGTACTATGTTCATCGTGTTTCACTGTTGCAGTCATTACATTTGGGAAGATTCCCAAAGCTAAGGTTGGGAGGAGGAGTTTATACAGCATTAGGGCCAGTTATAAGGCCCTGCAAGACAGCAGTGGCAAAGCCAGCTCTGAATTTAGAGAAAATTGGGTAAATGATAGTGTTTGGTGAAAGTATGTACAGAACTCCAGGTAGCAGCTTCTAGGATATCCCTGGTAGGAACACCTCTGAGAAAGGCTGCAGAAGTAGATGCAGCCCTGTGGTGGAGTGAGATCTGATCCCCTGGGGGAATAGGTTTTCCATGGTAATTACAGCAGAAATGAATGCAATGGCTTATCCATTTAGAAATGGTTTGTTTTGAAATAGCCTTCCCCTCTGCCCCTGCAGCAAATGCTACCAGCAATTGTTCAGATTTTCTTCCAGATTTAGTCCTGTCCAAGTAGAATCTTAGTTGACTGTGCACATCCAAGGAATGCAGAATCCGTTCCCCTTCGTTCTGCGGATTGGGGAAGAAGGTTGGCAAATGAATGGACTGATTAAGAGCCACATTGGAAACCACCTTGGGCATGAAGGATGGATTGGTCCTGAGAGACACCCTGTCCACATGAAAGATGATGAAAGGCTCCACTGCCATCAGGGCCTGTAATTCAGAGATCCTTGTAGCTGAAGTGACTGCTAAAAGGAAGGCTGTTTTCCAAGAAATAAATTTTAGATCTGCAGTAGCAGCTGGCTCGAAAGGAGGTAGAGTGAGTTTCTCCAAAACAAAGTTAAGGACCCAGGCAGGGGTAGGAGCTCTCCTGGGTGGTCTCAAGTTTTTTGCCCCTCTGAGATACTGCTTGAGCAGAGGATGAGAGAAGAGGAGTGGTTCTTTGTTACAGTGAGCTGAAATAGCTGAGGCATGGATTTTAATGGAGGAAAAAGACAGGGCCTTGTGAAGCATCTCAGTTAAGTATTGCAAAATCTGAGGTAAATTGGGAGTGGCTGTGCTCATTCCTACAGATTGGTTCCAGGCACAGAATCTTTTCCATTTGTCAGCATAAGATTTTCTAGTACTAGGTCTCCTCGCCTCCAAGATGACATCCATCATAGGTTTGCTGAGGGATGATGAGGGTGAATTTAAGTGATTAGCCATGCTGCAAGGTTCAATGTTGGAAGCTGAGGGTGCAGAATTTGGTTCTCCTGATGAGACAATAGGGAAGGGGTCTGAAGCAGGTGCCATGGAGATATTTGCGCAGGAGGGGGTACCAGTGTTGGCATGGCCAGTCTGGAGCAATCAAAATCATTCTTGGTTTGTCCTGTTTGACTTTTAGTAGAACTCTGGAGAGCAGAGGGGGAAAGGCATAGACTGATACGTTTTTCCAGCTGAAGGACAGAGCATACACTTTCCAGGCTTGTTTGTGGGGAGTCCTTGTGCAAAACTTGTCCAACTGGTAGTTCTGGGGGGAGGCAAATAGATCTATGTCTGAGCTCCGCCATTCGCTTGTCAACATGTTGAAAATCTGTGGTTCCAGTTTCCACTCATGTGGGTCCATGAGGTTTCTGCTTAGTCCGTCTGCCAGTGTATTCAATTTTCCTGGCAGGAATTGAGCTTGTAGATGCACTTGGTAGCTCAAGGCTGTGTTCCACAATGCCATGGCTTGTCTGCAGAGGGGGTAGGAATGTGTACCCCCCCTGCTTGTTTATGTACCACATAACCGTGGTATTGTCTGTCTTTACCATTAGTTGTCCTGGAAGAATGCAGTCCTTGGAAGGCTGTCAGAGCATTCTGTACAGCTAACATTTCTTTCTGATTGATATGTAGGTGCATTTGATTTGGATTCCATTTGCCCTGAATGCACTTCCCTGCCAGGTGAGCCCAATGCATAGTCTGATGCATTTGTAGTTAGGGTTCGGGGGGGGTAGTGTAAATGGTAATCCCTTGTTTTGGTGGCAGGCTTCTGCCCACCATAGTAATTCTAGGCACAGGCACGGTATGATAGGAATCATTGTTTCCATGCTGTGACAATGTTGACTCAATAGACTTTTTAGATACCACTGTAGTTTCCTCATATGCAGTCTTGCATATGGAATTAAAAGAATGCAGGAGGCAATGAACCCAGAGGCTTGCAGTATTTGTCTTGCAGATAGCAGGGTTTTGTGACCACTTGTTTGAATTAAGTTACCAAATGAATTTGCTTCTCTGGTGTGAGGAAAGCCATCTGGGCAGTTGTATTCAAGCTTGCACCCAGGAATGTAATCTGTTGACAGGGTACCAGTTGTGATTTCTTTTCATTTATGATGTACTCCAGACAAGTTAGGACCCTTTTTACAAACGCCATATGATTTAGAAGTATGCCCTGGTTTTCTGCCTGAATTACCGACAATCGTCCAGGTATGGGTATATTTGAATATTCCTTTGCCTGCAAAATGCAACAACTGGAGCCAGGCACTTTGTGAATACCCTGGGCACAGTAGACAAGCCAAAGGGCAGTGCAGAGAAAGTACAGTTGTGTACCTGCCATAAATGTAGATGTTCGAGTGTATTCACTGTTGCAGTCATTACTCTTGGGTTATATCCTGCTGGCAGGCTACCCGCAGTCGGCCTGAATTCCAAAGTCCTGGTCCGGCGTCGGTTGCTGTCGCCTCTTCCCTGATGTCAGTGCGCCAGGGGTATAAAAGATGCAGCCAACGCCATTTTCTTCAGTTTTTCTTGCCCCAGATGTCAGGTGCCCCCAAAAGGGAAGGCTAAATATATTATGCCAATAAACATACATGCAGTAAAGAAACATTTCCTTCATCTACAAGCACATACACCACATAGGTTGCATAGAATACAGAAGTACAGATAAACCCCAGCAAAAGAAAGGGGGATTGTGGGAGGGTAACCTGGACTGCAACAGTGAATAAACTCGAACATCTACATTTATGGTAGGTACACAACTGTACTATGTTCATCATGTTTCACTGTTGCAGTCATTACTCTTGGGTTGAATCCCAAAGCTGAGGATGGGTGGCTGGGCTAAATAGGATTAGGAGAGGCTAGAGGCCCTGCAGAACTGCAGTGGCAAAGCCTGCTCTGGATTTAGAGTAAAGAGGTAAGTGGTAGTGCTTTGTAAATGTGTGCAGTGAACTCCAAGTTGCAGCCTCTAAGATGTCTTTGGTTGGTACTCTTCTGAGGAAGGCTGCTGAGGTGGCTGCTGCTCTGGTAGAATGAGGCCTAATGCCCTTAGGCACTGATTTGCCATGCTAAGAATAGCAGAAACGGATGCAATGGCCTATCCATTTAGAAACAGTCTGTTTTGAGATAGCCTTTCCTTGTAATCCTGCAGCATATGACACTAAAAGTTGCTCAGTCTTTCTGAAAGCTTTAGTTCTGTCCAAGTAGAAGCGTAGCTGCCTGTGTATGTCCAAAGAAGGCAGAATTTTCTCACCCTTGTTTTGTGGATTTGGATAAAAGGTAGGCAAGTGAATGGTTTGGTTGAGGGCCACACTGGACACCACCTTAGGCATAAATGTTGGGTTTGTCCTCAGAGAAACCCTGTCTGGATGAAAAATGATAAAAAGTTCCACAGCTATGAGTGCTTGTAACTCCGAGACTCGTCTTGCAGAGGTCATTGCTAGGAGCAGAGCTGTTTTCCAGGATAAGAATTTTATATCCACTGTTGAGGCTGGCTCAAAAGGTGTGAGTTTTTCCAAGACATAATTGAGGCCCCATGCCGGAATTGGTGCTCTCCTTGGAGGCCTGATGTTTTTGGCCCCTCTGAGGTACTGCCTTATTAAAGGATGAGAAAAGATAGGTGGTTCTGTATTGTTATGGGCAAAAATGGCAGAGGCATGAATCTTAATTGATGAAAAAGAAAGGCCTTTGTCCAGCATCTCAGTTAGGCATTGTAAAATCTGAGGGATATTTGGTACATACGTGTCACTGCCTTGTTCCTGGTTCCAAGCACAGAATCTCTTCCATTTTTCTGCATAAGATTTTCTGGTACTGGGCCTCCAAGATAACATCCCTAACAGCTTTTGAAAGAGGAGTGTTCTGAATGGCTACATTATCCGCCATGCTGCCAGATTTAAGGTCCTGAGTTGTCTGTGCAGGATCGGATTGTTTTGTTGGGTCAGCAAATGAGAAGTTTGAGGCAATATCCATGCTGGACCTTGAGACAAGTTCTTTAGGACTGGGTACCAGTGCTGGCGTGGCCAGTCTGGTGCAATCAGTATCATTTTTGGCTTCTCTTGTCTGACCTTTAGGAGTACCCTGGGAAGGAGAGGCAGTGGAGGAAAGGCATATACTGTTAGTTTTTTCCAGATGAAGGATAGGGCATCCACTCTCCATGCTTGTTTGTGATAAATCCTTGTGCAAAATATCTGTAATTGGCAGTTGTGAGGGGAGGCAAATAGATCTATGTCTGGGCATCCCCATGTCCTTGTTATCATGCTGAAGACTTGTGGATCCAGTTTCCACTCGTGGGGATCCATGAGGTTTCTGCTTAGTTCGTCTGCCAGAGTATTTGTTTTTCCTGGCAGGAATTGTGCTTGCAGGTGAACTTGATAAGTCAATGCTGATTCCCATAAGGTCATTGCTTGTCTGCAGAGGGGGTAGGAATGTGTACCTCCCTGCTTGTTTATGTACCACATGACCGTAGTATTGTCTGTCTTTATCAGTAGCTGTCCTGGATGAAGTAGATCCTTGAAAGCTGTCAGGGCATTCTGAACAGCTAGCATCTCTTTTTGATTGATGTGAAGATGCATCTGGCTTGTAGGCCATGTACCCTGAATACATTTTCCTGCCATATGGGCCCCCCAGGCATAATCTGATGCATCCGTTGTCAGTGTCTGTCTGGCTGTGGGTAAAGTGAATGGCAGACACTTGTTGTGGTGACAGGCCTCTGCCCACCATCAAAACTCCTGTTGCAGGCAGGGAATGAGGGTAATTACAGTCTCCAGGCTGTGGCAATGCGGAGTCCAAACACTTTTTAGATACCATTGTAGTTTCCTCATATGCAGTCTGGCATATGGAATTAGTAGAATGCAGGATGCCATGAAACCCAAGGCCTGCAGGATTTTCCTTGCAGATAACTGGGTCTTTGTTGCCAATTTTTTGAAGTAAGAAGTCAGTTGCTTTTGTTTGTCTGGCGTGAGACAAGCCATCTGGGCAGTTGTATTTAAGCTTGCACCCAGGAATATTATCTCTTGAGAGGGTACTAGTTTTGTTTTCTTTTCGTTTTCTGTGTACCCTAGGCAAATTAGTGATCTTTTTACAAACGCCAGATGTTTTAGAAAAATGTCTTTGTTCTCTGCTTGAATAAGGCAGTCGTCCAAGTAGGGGTATATTTGAATTCCTCTTTGTCTGCAAAATGCAATTACTGGTGCCAGGCATTTTGTGAAGACCCTGGGCACAGTAGATAAGCCAAAGGGCAGTGCAGAGAATTGGTAGTGCACTGAGCCAGCTATGAATCTGAGGTATCTTCTGCAACACTGTCTGATTGGGACATGCAGGTATGCCTCTTTTAGGTCCAAAGTTACTAGCCAAGCCTTCTTGCTCAGCATGGGCAGTAGTTGCTGTAGAGTCAACATCTTGAATTTTGGAACCTCCAGAAACGTGTTTAGTATAGACTGGTCTAGTATTGGTCTTTAGGGTTTGTCCTTTCTGAGCACTAAGAAAAGTCTGGAGTAAAATCCTTGCCCCTGCTCTTATTGTGGTACTTGTTGAATGTCCCTCATGTCCATGAGGGCTGTAATTTGCTTTTGTGCCTCTGCCCATTGATTGTGTGGCAGGTATGGCATACCTTTTGCCTTTGGTAGGGTGTGAAAATGGAACCTGTAGCCTTGGGACACTATGTTCAGGACCCATTTGTCTTCGGTAACCATTTGCCAATTTGATGAGAAAAGTGCTAGTTTTCCCCCTAAGGGGGCTGTCAAAAGAAAAGTGCTTGGATCTGGCAGAGGAAAGTCATTGAGACTGTTTCCTGTAAGGTTGTGATTTGTCTTCTCCCCTTTTGGAGGTAGAAGCACCCCATTGTTTTGGCCTGTATGAGCCTTGGGGCTGAGATCTGCCTCTGGGACGTCTGTATCTGCCTCCTTGTGGTCTGTCTGACACTGGAAAGGACCAATTTTTAGAAGGCCAGTTCCTGCTAAATCTGGGTGGCTGTACCTGTAAGAAATCCTTAACTGTCTGCATGGATTTCGCTTTATCCTCCATTTTCAACAACACCTCTTTTGCTTTAGCACCAAAGTATCATGCTGTAATGGGGCATCTAATAATTTTGCTTTAACCTGATCAGGCAGATTCTGTTCCTTTAACCAAGCATGCCTTCTAATAACAGAACCTGTAACAGTGGCCCTGCAAGAGGCCTCCAGTGAATCATAACCACATTGCAAAGTATGCTTTCCCACTTGTTCAGCTGCATGCAATAAATCCTGCATTTCTTTGTTCTCTGAACATTCAGTATTTGTCAACATTTTCTGTTTAAGCAGTGACATTAAGTATTGCTGATATTTAAGCATACGAAACTGACAATTTAAAGCCCTTACAGCCAAGGTAGCAGAAGTGTAAACTTTTTCCCACCATCTGTCCAGTGACCTAGAATCTCTATCAGAGGGGACAGGGTTTTTTGCAGTGGAAGCTTTGACCCATTTGGGACCCTGAGAAATAGTTTCTGGGTCAGCAGCAGGGTTTTTATATAGAAATTTATGAGAATCCAGGACCCTGTAGTATCTGTCTGGCTTAGCAGGTGCAGGGGGGTAAAGAGTAAGGGGACAGGCCGGACTCTGAAAATACATCATCTACAATGTCTAGAACAGGTGGAATAGCAAGGGGCCTGTGCTGAGGAAGTAGCAGAAAGTCTCTGAGCCTTTTCTTAGATTCAGAGTAATCTTGGCTCTCCCAGTGGAAATGCTCCCTCATGGTATGCAGGGTTTCCCCAAAAGAATAATCCTCAGGAGAAGAGGCTGAAGGAATGGATTCTTCAGCATCAGAGTCCTCATAGGGAGGCATAGAATAATCCTGTTCAGAAGAGGAATCAGAAGAAATAGAAACCTGATCAGAAGAATCATATTCTTGTCTCTTGCCTAGGCCTCTTATCAGGAGGGGGATGGGAACCCCTGATCAAAGTAACTAGGTCTTAGGCCATTTTAAGCATCTGTTTTTTAGGCATGGAAGTCTGAGTAGGAGAATGCTGTACTTGTTTCTTTGTCTTTAGAGCTGCTTTAGTCTTTGTCTTTGAAGCTGAAGATGGTTTAACATATAGCTGTGTAGGTCTGAAGACAGCCTCAGAAGCCGATGCCTCAGAAGCCGATGCCTGCTCAGAGGCTCCGGACCCATCTGAGGGAATGATTTCTGAGTGTCCAATACCTTGAGTATCCAGAGGCCCAGTCGGCTCCACGTGGGAGTCGGAAGCGGCCTGAGGTTTTGAGGTAGTGGGCATCAGGGGCTGCGAAAGCGCCTCACTGAGAAACAGCGAACCAGCGACTGGCCTAACGGAGGCCTTGTCATTTGTTTTGGACCTCGGATGCCTATCCTTTTCCTTGTCCTTGCATTTTTTGTAAACTCCTGTCATCGGCTGTTCCGACGGCATTATATAATTAAATCTTCGGCCAAAGTAATGAAATCCAAAATCGAACCGACGCTTAATAGTGCGTTGGTTAAATCTAGCACAAAACTGACAACTAGCAACGTTGTGATCAGGGCCTAGGCAAGGAATACAGTAAGAGTGAAAATCCTTATGAGGTATTTGCTTCCCACAAGAAATACAATTGTTAATTTTTTCTGACATCAGACTGGAGCAAGAAAAAAAGTTTCCCCAACAGGGTACTTAGCTTTAATGAAGACTTCGGTTCTGAAATTCTGATTCGAAAATCTCAGGAGTCGGCCAACTGGCACTTGCGAACTGCTTTTGCTTCGGGCACCGCGCGGCAAGAAAGACTGAAGAAAATGGCATTGGCTGCATCTTTTATACCCCTGACGCACTGACGTCAGGGAAGAGGCGACAGCAACCAACGCCGGACCAGGACTTTGAAATTCAGGCCGACTGCGGGTAGCCTGCCAGCACGATAACCCAAGAGTAATGACTGCAAGTGAAACACGAACATCTGATAATGCAAGTAGCCTGCTTTGAAGCATAGGTATCTTCTGCAAGATTCCCTGATTGGGATGTGCAGCTATGCTTCCTTTAAATCTAGAGTTGCCAACCAGGTGCCATTGCCTAGCATAAAAAGTAACTGGTGAAGAGTCAGCATTTTGAATTTTGGAATCTCCAGAAAGGTGTTTAGAGTAGACAGGTCCAGGATTGGATGCCATGATTTGTCTTTTCTGGGTACCAGAAAAAGCCTGGAATAGAAACCTTGTCCCTTTTCCTCTTCTGGTACCAAATGAATAGCCCCCATGCTTAAGATGGAAAGTACTTGTTTTTGAGCCTCTGCACACTGATTTGGGGGCAGGTCTGGCTACCCGTTTGGTGTTGGCAAAGTGTGGAAATGAAATCTGTATCCCTGGGACACTATATTTAAAACCCATCTGTCCTGGGTTATGAGTTCCCAGTTCTTTGCATGAAGAGCAATCTTTCCCCCCAAAGGGGTGGTTAAAAGATAAGTGCTTGGTAATTTTAAAAGGTAGTCATTAAGACTGTTTACTATAGGGGGTTTCTTGTTATTTCCACTGGAAGTGGAGACCCCCTACTGCTTAGTTCTGAGAGTCCCCTGGGACTGAAACCTGGGGTTTTTGGTGCGTCTGGGTTTGGCTTGAGGGGATCTGGAAGGGGTTGGAAAGGACCAATTCTTAGTAGGCCAGTACCTACTAAATCTTGGAGGTAGCACTTGTAAGAAATATGTAACAGTTTGCATAGATTTAGCTTTATCTTCCATCTTTTTTAGAACTTCTTCAGCCTTATTGCCAAACAGGCGGTCCTGATTTAAAGGAGCATCCAACAATTTAGCTTTAACATGATCAGGCAAAGATTGCTCTTTAAGCCAAGCATGCCTTCTAAGCACAGACACAGTAACAGCAGCCCTGCGGGGG
Source organism: Protopterus annectens (assembly GCF_019279795.1). Lineage (NCBI taxonomy): Eukaryota > Metazoa > Chordata > Ceratodontiformes > Protopteridae > Protopterus > Protopterus annectens. The sequence goes on from NC_056735.1 coordinate 291,078,583, forward strand.
GCCTCTAAAGAATCAAAACCACATTGCAAAGTTTGTTTTCCAATTTGTTCAGCAGAATGCATTAAATCCTGTAAATCTTTATTTTCCACACAGTCAGGAATCAACATAATTTTCTGTTTAAGCAGTCCAATAATATGCTGTTGATATTTTAACATATGAAATCAGCAGTTTAAAGCTCTGATTGCCAAGGTTGAAGTATAAACCTTTTTACCCCATTTATCCAGCGCCCTGGAGTCTGTATCAGAAAGGGTAGGATTTTTAGCAGCAGCCTTAATGCTCTTGGGTCCCTGAGAAATGGTTTCTGGATCTGCAACAGGATTTTTGACCTGTCAGGTTTACTAGGTGCCGGAGGAAGGGAAATCAGAGGCCAAACTGGATTCCAAGAACACATCAACAATTTCTAGTACAGGAGGTATAGCCAAAGGCCTATGCTGAGGTAGAAGGAAATCCCTAAGCCTCTTTTCTGAATCAGAAAATTCCTGGCTTTCCCAGTGGAAATGCTTCCTTAAAGTATGCAAAGTTTCCCCACAAAAAAAATCCTCAGGAGAGGAAGCGGAGGGAATGGAATCCTCTGCATCAGAATCCTCATAAGTAGGTATGGACAAATCCAGGTCATTAGAAGAGTCAGAAGAAACAGAATCCTGATCAGAAGATTCATAAGCAAACTCAGCCCTAGGCCTCTTGGGGCCTGATTAGAATTATTAGATCTTCAGCCATTTTTATCATTTGTTTTTTAGGTATAGAAGCCTGAGCATGTGGCCTAAGAGTCAATTTTTTGGATCGAGATTTAGGCCTTAGTAATGAAGGAGGTGTCGTTTTAATATGCAAGTCTGTAGGCCTGAATACACCCTCAGAAGTCGGTGCCTGCAAAGCGGCTCCGGACCCATCCAAGGTAGAGACATCCGCGGGTTCCATAGTTGAAGTATCTCGTGGCATACCAGACTCCGAATGCGTCTCAGTAGAGGCCTGTGAATCAGAAGTAACGGGTATCAAGGGCTGAAAAAGCACCTCACTGAGTATCGGAGAACTGGCGACTGACTTAGGAGAAGCGTCGTCGGCAGGTTTGGACCTAGACGGCCTGTCTCTGTCTTTATCTTTGCGTTTTTTTCAGAATCCCGGTAGTCAGATGGCTAATCAACGACATTTCTGGATAATTAAACCGAGAACCGAAATAATAAGAGGCAAAAATATAATGACGACGGATAGTGTGCTGATTAAATAAAACACAAAACCGGCAGTAAGGTACGTCGTGGTCAGGGCCTAGGCAAGGAATACAGTACGAATGAAAATCTTTATGAGGTATTTACTTTCCACAAGTAATGCAATTATTAACTTTTAGTGACATCAGTAAGGAGCAAGAAAAGTTTCCCCAGCCAGGTACTTAGCTTTAGGTTGAAGACTTCGGAGCTGAAACTCTAAAATGAAAATTTCAGGAGTCGGCCGACTGGCACTTGCAAACTGCTTCTGCTTCGGCCACCACACGGCAATTAAGACTGATGTAATGGCGTCGTCTGCATGTTTAATACCCAACCGACGCAGGACCCAAGACCAACTGAGGGCAACCTGCCAGCAGATTATCCAAATGTAATGACTGCAACAGTGAAACACGAAGAAAGTACAGTTTTGTACCTACCATAAATGTAGATGTCCGATAGGAATGCATCTGCAGTCCTAACAAATGGGTTGTCCTGTCGTCAGGCAGCCCTTCGGTCGGCCGGATTCCAAAGTCTGGGTCTGGCCTCGGCTGGTGTCGCACTTCACCCGACGTCACAGCTGCAGTTTTTCGGGTATAAAGGCATCAGCCGACGCCATCTTCCTCAGTGTTTCTTGCCCCAGATGCCAGGTGCCCTTTTTGGAAGGCTAAATTTGGATAAATGCCAATGTTTCCAAATTGTAGAGAGCAAACACAAAAAATAAGCATGTATGTACATATATACAAACAAATACACCATAATAGATTCCCCCCCCAGCTAGCTATTAGATGGGTAAATACCCTAGGAATACCACAGAGGGGAAGGCGGGTGGGTAATCCTGACTGCAGATGCATTCCTATCGGACATCTACATTTATGGTAGGTACAAAACTGTACTATGTCCTTCAAGGATGCATCTGCAGTCCTAACAAATGGGTAGAATACCATAGCCAAACTAGGGGAGGAGGAAGAAGAAATTATGGTGTAGTTAGGATCCCTTGCAAAACAGCAGTGGCAAACCCTGCTTGGGATCTAGAGTATAAAGGTAAGTTATAATGCTTGGCAAATGTATGCACGGAGGTCCAAGTAGCAGCCTCTATAATGTCTTTGGTAGCCACTCCTCTTAAGAAAGCTGTGGTAGTGGCCGTAGCTCTTGTAGAATGAGGCCTGATGTTCTCTGGAGTTTTCTTTCCAAGGTAGGAGTAACAAAATCTAATGCAATTTCCTATCCACTTGGAGATTGTCTGTTTTGAAATTGCTTTTCCTTCCCTTCCTGTTGCATATGCTACCAGAAGCTGGTCAGTTTTTCTATTGCCCTTGGTCCTGTCCAGGTAGTAGCGCAACTGTCTATGTACATCCAAGGTATGCAACAGTCTTTCTCCCCTGTTCTGTGGGTTGGGGAAGAATGTAGGTAGGTGAATAGCCTGGTTTAAAGATACTCTGGATACCACCTTAGGCATGAATGTAGGATTTGTTCTCATGGACACTCTGTCTTGATGGAAGATTAGGAAGGGTTGCACTGCCATTAATGCCTGTAGTTCAGAGACCCTTCTTGCTGAGGTGATTGCCAGTAGGAAAGCAGTCTTCCAGGATAAGTATTGTAATTCTGCTGTTGCTGCTGGTTCGAAAGGGGGAAGTGTCAATTTTTCTAGCACAAAGTTCAAGTCCCATGCTGGCAATGGTGGTTTCCTTGGAGGCTTTACATTTTTAATTCCTCTCAGAAACTGCCTGAGCAGAGGATGTGAGAAGACAGGGGGATCCAAGCTGTATTCTGCCGAAATAGCTGATGCATGTATCTTGATGGAGGAATAGGACAGGCCTGTATGGAAGAGCTCTGCCAAATACTCCAGGATGTTGGCTATGTTTACCAGTGACGCATCTTTTCCCTTTGCAGTACTCCAAATGCTATATCTTTTCCATTTACCTGCATAATTCTTTCTTGTTGAAGGTCTGCGGGCCTCAAGGATAATGTCTTTAACCCTTTGGGATAAATTTGGGTTAGTTGCTCTTATGTAATGTTCCAGGCAGTCAGCTGCAAAGTTTTCAGGTTTGGATGCAGGGTGTTGTAGCTGTTCTGTGTTAACAGCAACGGGATCAGGGGTAGGGTCCACATTTGTTCCCGCGACATGCTCCTCAGCAATGGGTACCAATGTTGCCTTGGCCAGTCTGGAGCTATCAGAATGATCCTTGGACGTTCCTCTTTGATCTTCAATAGCACCTTGTGCATCAAAGGAAGTGGTGGGAATGCATATGCTGTCAGGTTTTTCCAACTGAATGATAGGGAGTCCACCTTCCAAGCAAGTGGGTGGTACGTCCTTGAGCAGAATTTCTTGAGTTGGTGATTGAGTGGGGATGCAAATAAGTCTATTTGTGGTAGTCCCCATTTTTTTGTGATGGCTTTGAAGATGTCCGGGTGTAGCATCCATTCGTGGGCATCCGTGGTAGTTCTGCTTAATATGTCTGCTAGGATGTTTTCTTTTCCCGGTACAAAAATTGCTTGTAACTGAATGTTGTAGCTCAGAGCCATATTCCATAGGTCCAGTGCCATCTGGCATAGAGGGTATGAATGTGTGCCTCCCTGTTTGTTGATGTACCACATAACTGTGGTGTTGTCTGTCCTTATCATCAACTGCCCTTCTTGGAGGAATGGTCTGAATGTCTGGATTGCTAATTTTACTGCCAGCATTTCCTTTAGATTTATGTGCAGGTGCAGCTGTTCTTGAGTCCATAGGCCTTGTATGCACTTGTCCAGCATGTGGGCCCCCCAACCGAGGTCTGAGGCGTCCGTCGTGATGGTTTGGCTTGGTTGAATGCTGTAGAAGGGCAAACCTGTGTTTGACTGACATGCCTGAGCCCACCATAGGAACTCTTGCTTCAGACATGGGATTAGTGGGATTTTGGTTTCTAGGCTGTGCCTGTGTTGAGACCATAAATTCTTCAGGTACCAGTGTAGCTTTCTCATGTGCAGTCTGGCATGAGGGACTAGAATTATGCAGGATGCCATGAAGCCCAGGGCTTGCAGTACTTTTCTTGCTGTTAGATGGTTCTGCTTTGTCAATGCCAAGAAGTAGAGAGGAAGTTGTTCTTGTTTTTCTACAGTTAGGAATGCCATCTGCTCTGATGTGTCCAGCTCTGCACCTAAAAAGGTTATTCTTTGGGATGGTATCAGCCTTGACTTTTTTATATTGACTGTATAACCCAGGGCCTGCAGCAAGTAAATGACTCTTTGTAAGTCTTCTGCTAGCTTGTTTTTGTTGTCCGCTTGTATGAGGCAGTCGTCCAGGTATGGATAAATTTGGATTCCCTGAAGTCTGCAATGAGCGATTACTGATGCCAGGCATTTCGTGAACACTCTGGGCGCAGTAGATAAGCCAAAGGGCAATGCTGAGAATTGATAATGCTCTGATCCTGCAAGAAATCTGAGGTATCTTCTGCAATTTGGTCATATGGGGACGTGCAGGTATGCCTCCTTGAGATCTAGAGTCACCAGCCAAGACTCCTTGCCCAGCATGGGAAGAAGCTGCTGTAGGGTCAGCATTTTGAATTTTGGAACAATGAGAAATGTGTTTAAGGCAGACAGGTCGAGAATAGGCCTCCAATTTTTCTCTTTTCTTGGTACCAGGAAGAGTCTGGAGTAAAATCCCTTTTCCTTGTTCCATAGATGGTACTCTTTCCACAGCTCTCATTCTTACTAATTGAGCTATTTGTTTTAGAGCTTCTGTCTTTCGATTTGGTGGTAGGTTTGGCATTCCTCTTTTTCCTGGTAGAGTATGGAAATGAAACCTGTAACCTTGGTCTATAGTTTGCAAAATCCACTTGTCCCTTGTGATGCAGTGCCAGTTTTTTGAAAATAAGGCTAGCTTTCCGCCTAAGGGTGCTGCCATCTGTTCCCTGGTAGGCGGAGCCAGAACCAAGTCACTGAGATTGTCCTGTTGCAGTGGTAGTAGCTGTGTCTGTGCCTCGCTGGTTGTTGCCCTGCCACTGGCGTCCCCTGTAGGCACCACCCCTGGATTGATTTCTGCCTCTTGAACGCCTATTCCTGCCTCTTTGTGTTTTAGAGGAGTCTGGAAAGGACCAATTTTTGGAGGGCCAGTTCCTGCTGAACCTTGGAGGTTGGACCTGTAAGAAATCTTTCACTGTTTGTACAGATTTAGCTTTCTCTTACATCTTCTTCAGCACCTGCTGCGCAGGAGAACCAAATAAATTGACCTTATCCATAGGAGCATCGAATAGTTTTGATTTAACATGATCCGGCAAGGCCTGTTCTTTCAACCATGCATGCCTTCTGATAACTGTGCCAGTCATGGCTGACCTAAAGGAAGCCTCCAGTGCATCATAGCCGCATTTTAAAGAATGGTTACTAACCTGCTGAATGTTATGTACCATTTCCAGAACATATTTCTTATCTAAAGATTCATCAGAGGACAGTTTCTTAGTTAACTGATCAAGCATAAATTCCCGATACTGAATCATATGAAACTGACAGTTCAATGCCCTAGCTGACAGAGTAGCAGAGGTGTATACTTTTTTACCCCATCTCTCTAAGGACCTGGATTCCCTTTCAGAGGGGAGGGGATTTTTAGCAGAGGTAGATGCTACTGCTTTAGGCCCCTGGGAGATAGTCTCTGGATCTGCAAAAGGAGCCTTGTATAAATGGTGATGTGTGTCCGGGACCCTGTAGAACCTATCGGGCTTAGCAGGGGCTGGAGGCAAAGTATCAGGAGCAGTACAAGCATCATTAAATGCATCATCTACAACAGAAAGAACTGGAGGTATAGCTAAAGACCTATGTTGTGGCAAATGCAAAAAGGTCCTAAGCCTTTTCCTGGAGTCTGAGAAATCTTGGCCCTGCCACTGAAATTGCTCCCTCATGGCATGTAAGGTTTCCCCAAAGGAAAATTCCTCAGGAGGAGAGGCAGAAGGAATTGACTCTTCAGCATCAGAGTCTTCGTAAGGAGAGAAAGGAGCCTCTGGATGAACTGTAGTTTCTGAATCATCAGAGGAATCATCCGTGGACACTGGCTCAGGGGGCTCTGCTCTAGGTCTCTTCTCTGGAGGTGGCTGAGAGGCCCTGACTGGATGAGGTTGGGATCCCCTTATTAAAGAGATGAGATCCTCTGCCAGAGAAAGCATTTGGGAACTGGAACTGGGCCTGTGAGAGGGGGGTTTAACAGGCACAGACTTAGTAGTTTTGGCTGCTTTAGCCCTGGCAAAGGCCTTAATGGACATGGCTGCAGGAGGCCTAGCAGCACCACGTGCAGGGGTTGATACATCCAAGGGGATAGTGTCCGATAATTCCTGTGAAACCACAACAGCAGGTTGAATTTCAGAGGCCGATTCTACCAGGTTAGAAGAGGCCTCAGTAGAAGGCATGGATTCGGCTGAAGTAAGGACCGCTTGCTCGGTTTCGGCCGAAACCGAGACACTCGCGGTTTGCTTAATCACGGTTTCGGCCGAAACCGCGGACCGTGAGTGTCGGTCCTTTTCTTTGCGTTTTTTGGAAATTTGTGTGGTCGGTGGATCCGACGGAATAATATACGCAAAATCAGTGCTGAAAAACTGTTCTGCAAACTCCGACCGACGTCTAAGCGTCCGTCGGTTAAAAGAACCACAGGCTAGACAAGCTGCTACGTCGTGGTCTGGGCCTAAACAAGGTAAGCAGTAAGAGTGGAAATCTTTATGAGGTATTTGTTTCCCACAAGTTAAACAGTTATTCACTTTTTCTGACATCGGCTGAGGCAAGAAAGAGTCCCCAACGGGGTACTTAGCTTTTTAGAAGTCTTCGAAGTAGTATTCGGTAGTAGTAATCTCTGGATCTGACCGACCGGCACTTGCGAACAGCTTCTGCTTCGGGCGCTACGCGGCAAGAAAGACTGAGGAAGATGGCGTCGGCTGATGCCTTTATACCCGAAAAACTGCAGCTGTGACGTCGGGTGAAGTGTGACACCAGCCGAGGCCAGACCCAGACTTTGGAATCCGGCCGACCGAAGGGCTGCCTGACGACAGGACAACCCATTTGTTAGGACTGCAGATGCATCCTTGAAGGACATCATCCACAAGATGCAACATGTCGTGTTCTGAGAGGCTTCTAGTGGATTTCACAGATGCAGCTGAGGGGGAGTCAGGTCTATCCAAAGACGGAGCAAGCTCGATGCCCACCTCGGAGGTCTGCACTGAAAACAACGGGGCTGTAAAGGACTGAACTACCGGTGTCTGCACCGAGAAAATCATCGGTGCCGAAGTCATGGTCTGCAACTATGATAACGTCGGTACCGAAGTGGTTGTCGGTGATAAGGCTGGAACTGAAACAATTGGTGCCGATAACTGAATGGTCAGTGCCGGGTAAGTTGTCGGAGCCATCGATGTCGTGGCAGTCTGTATCGACTGGACAGTCGTTGCCAATAAAAAAGTCTGAACTGAGGAGCCCCTCGGTACTGATACGGTAAAGGGCAAGCTAGTCGGTGCCGAAGTCACAGATATCTCCATTGGTCTCGGTGCCGAAGGTCTAGGTACCAAAAGCGCTGGAGCCGAAGAAGTCAAATCCGAACTGGAAAGCTTAGCTTTCTTGGGTCTCGGTTCCTGGGGGTCCCCAGCAGGGGACGAAGGAAGAGACTTGGTCTTTACATGTTCATCACTCTTTTTCTTATGGGATCTTGGAGGGATTGAAGCCTCTGACCCAGAAATAACCTCTGCAAAGGGAGGTTTAAATAGCCCCTCCAATATTAACTTATTTTTTCTTTCTGTCAACGTCCTGTTAGAGAAATTTTTACAAATCCCTAAGGGCGGGTCGGCTGTTAAATGAGGCACACCCAAACAATAGACACACAGGGAATGTGCATCTGAAGTAGGTAATTTATGACTACAATCTAAACATCTTTTAAATCCTGGACTACCTTTTTTATCTGACATGATAGAAAGAAAGGAGGAAAACCAAAAAAAATACCAGCAATGGTACAAGAATTATCCGATGGTAAGAAGGAAAGGGAATTTACCAACGATGGTAAAAAAAAGAAATTACCTCGCGGTAAAAGTGGAGGAAAGGATTCAAGAAAGGATAGTCGCTAAATGCAATAGGGTAAGAGAAAACTATCTAATAACTTTTCTGTGAGAAAAGGCTGTTTTAGAATTTAGAATGAAGAAAAATATTGTACTTAGCTCAAGAGAAGTAAGCTTGACATGACCAAATGGCAATGCGGCAAATGAAATCTGAGGTAACAGGGAGAGGGGAATTTTGGGTAAGAGTTTTAGCTCGAGAGTTTGTAGATGACGCGAGCTTGGAAGATGGCCAGCTCAGTTCCGAGGTCGGAACAGATACCCACACGTAAGGAATGAACAAGGATTAACAATATCAGATCTCACTTTTCTGGGAATAAGGAACAGTCTGGAGTAGAAACCCTGTCCCCTTTGCTCTATTGGAACAGGTTGAATAGCCCTGATACTGAGAAGAGAAATTACTTGCTTTTGAGCCTCTGTCCACTGGTTTGGAGGAAGGTCTGGCAACCCGCTTGGGGTTGACAGTGAATGGAAGTAGAATCTGTATCCCTGGGATACAACGTTTAGGATCCATCGGTCTTGGGTAATGGACATCCAGTTTTTTGCATGCACGGCGAGTTTTCCTCCTAGGGGTGCATGTACTTGGGCATGGCTGGAAAGGATGATAAACAAGTCATTGTGAACTTTTTCCATAAGGGGGTGGCTTACTACTCCATGTTTTTGAGGTGGGAGCACTCCATTGTTTAGATCTCTGCATACCCTGACACTGTAGTCTTGGTGGTCTGTTGCCCCTGGGTTTGGGCTGAGAAGCCCTGGGAGGGACGGAAAATGACCAGTTTTTAGAAGGCCTACTGAATCTAGGTGGCTGCACCTGTAAGAAATCTTTAACAGTTTGCATAGATTTAGCTTTTTCCTCCATCTTTTTAAGAGCTTCTTCTGTTTTTGTGCCAAGCAAACGTTCCTGATTTAATGGAGCATCTAGTAATTTTGCCTTGACATGGTCTGGTAAGATTTGTTCCGTCAGCCAAGCATGCCTTCTCAGTACAGACCCAGTGACAGCAGCCCTGCAAGATGCTTCTAAGGCATCAAAAAGTACAGTTGTGTACACCTACCATAAATGTAGATGTTCGAGTGTCTTCAATGTTGCAGTCATAACTGTAGGGTGCTCCTGCCGGCAGGCAACCCGAGGTCGGCCAGAATCCCAAAGTCTGGGTCCGGCGTCTGCTGTACAAGCTAGTACCCTGACGTCAGTACGCTCTGGTACATAGCCCTCAGCCGACGCCATCTTCTCCAGCCTTTCTTGCCCTAGATGTCAGAAGTCCCCAATAAAACAAAAATGAATCCAATAAGGAAACACAAATACACCACAAAAGAGAATAAAGAGGGGATAGGAGGGAGGGAAACACCGACTGCAACAGTGAAGACACTCGAACACCTACATTTATGGTAGGTGTACACAACTGTACTATGTTCTTCGTGTTTCACTGTTGCAGTCATAACTGTAGGGTGGAATCCCAAAGCAGTGAAAAAGGGGAGGAGGCTTTAGACAGAAGAAGGAGAGGCAAGAATACCCTGCAAAACAGCAGAGGCAAAGCCTGCCCTGGTCTTAGAATACAGTGGGAGATTGTAGTGCTTGGAAAAAGTATGCACAGAACTCCAAGTGGCAGCTTCCAAGATATCCTTGGTAGGAACTCCTCTGAGGAAAGCTGTAGAAGTGGCAGCTGCTCTAGTAGAATGACTTCTAATGGTACCTGGAAACTGTTTCCCATGATGAGTGTAACAAAATCTGATTCCATAAGCAATCCATTTGGAAACAGTTTGTTTAGAAATAGGTTTTCCAAGAGAACTGGAGGCAAAAGAAACAAACAATTGATTAGACTTTCTGAACTCTTTAGTCTTGTCCAGGTAAAATCAGAACTGCCTGTGTACATCCAATGAATGCAAAATCCTTTCCCCTTTATTTTGAGGATTAGGAAAGAAAGTAGGAAGGTGAATTGTCTGATTTAAAGCCACTTTCGAAATCACCTTAGGCATGAAAGTAGGATTGGTCCTCAAGGATACTCTGTCCTGATGGAAAATAAGGTATGGTTCCACAGCCATGAGAGCTTGCAACTCTGAGACCCTTCTGGCAGAAGTCAATGCCAATAAAAGAACAGTCTTCCAAGATAAAAACTTAATATCTGAAGATGCAGCAGGCTCAAAAGGAGGCAAAGTAAGTTTTTCTAAAACATAATTAAGATCCCAGGCAGGAACAGGAGGGGTCCTGGGAGGCCGCAAATTTTTAGCCCCTCTCAAGAATTGTCTCACCAAAGGATGAGAAAAAACAGGAGGATCAGAATTGAAATGAGCAGAAATAGCAGAAGCATGGATCTTAATGGAAGAAAAGGAAAGTCCTTTAGATAAAAGATCCGAAAGGTAAAGCAAAATAGAAGAGAGATCAGGTACCAGAGGATCCGAACCTCGGTCCTGTATCCAAATACAAAACCTCTTCCATTTAGAGGCATAGGATTTCCTAGTGCTAGGCCGTCTAGCTTCCAGAAGAACATCCAAAACTGGTTTGGGAAGACTAGAGGAAATCAAATTCCTTTGAAGAGCCAAGCTGCCAGGCAAAGGGTCTTGAGATTGGAATGTAGTAACTGACCCTGATGCTGGGACAGAAGAGAAGGGTTCAGAGGGAGAATCCAAGGAGGCTCCAAGAACAGGTGCTTTAAAGTTGGATACCAAAACTGTCGAGGCCAATTTGGAGCAATCAAGATGAGGAACTTGGGCTTGTCCTGTTTTATCTTCAGTAATACCGAGGTAGTAGAGGAAGAGGAGGAAGGCATATCCTGAAAGGCTTCTCCAGCTGAAGGACAGGGCATCCACTTTCCAAGCTGTTTTGTGGAAGGACCTGGTGCAAAAGCGAGGCAGCTGGTGATTGAGATGGGATGCAAACAGATCTATCTGGGAACATCCCCAAACTGCAGTAATCCTGTTGAATAAGTTGGTGTCTAGCATCCATTCGTGAGGATCTGAAATGTTTCTGCTCAGGCTATCTGCTAAGAGATTCTGTTCCCCTGGAATGAATTGAGCCTGGAGATGTAGATTCAAATTTAGAGCTGTGTTCCATAAAGCCATAGCTAGTCTGCAAAGGGGGTACGAATGAGAACCCCCCCTGCTTGTTGATGTACCACATGACTGTGGTGTTGTCTGTGCGAATTAGCAGAGGCCCTGGTTGCAAAAGGTTCTTGAAGGCTAGAAGAGCATTTTGAACTGCCAACATTTCCTTCAGATTGATGTGCCAGTGAAGATGGTCCTTTGTCCAGGTTCCCTGCTGGCAATTGTCTAGAAAGTGTGCTCCCCAAGCATAATCCGAGGCGTCCGTGGTCAGGATTTGAGTAGGTTGAGGTAGACAAAGGCTTTCCTTCATTTAAAGCACATGCCCTGGACCACCAGAGGAACTCCCTCTGGAGGCAGGGGATCAGAGGAATCAGAATATCCAGATCGTGGTAATGCTGTGACCATACACTTTTCAGATACCATTGAAGCTTTCTCATATGAAGCCTTGCATTTGGAATCAACAGAATGCAGGAAGCCATGTAGCCCAGAGTCTGCAGGAATTTCCTTGCAGTGAGCTGAGATAGAGTTGCCAAGGTGTTGAAAATAGAAGCCAGCTGTGTTTGTTTTTCTGGAGTGAGGAAGGCCCTTTGTAAGGTTGTATTTAAGAGGGCTCCCAAGAATACCATTTGTTGAGAAGGGATCAAATGTGACTTTTTTGTGTTCACTGAGAATCCCAGTAGGAGGAGAAGACGTTGAACAAAGTCCAGATGTTGAAGTAGAAGATCTTTGCTGTCTGCCTGAATAAGGCAGTCGTCCAAATAGGGGTAAATCTGGATCCCCTGAAGTCTGCAATAAGCTACTACTGGTGCCAGGCACTTGGTAAAGACTCTGGGCGCAGTAGATAAACCAAAGGGCAGTACAGAGAATTGAAAGTGCCTCGAACCTGCCTTGAACCTGTGGAATTTCCTGCGTTCTTGCCTGATGGGAATGTGTAAGTAGGCTTCCTTTAAGTCCAATGTCACCATCCAGGCATCCTGAGATAGCATTGGAATTAGTTGCTGCAGAGTAAGCATCTTGAATTTTGGAATTTCCAAAAAGGTGTTCACAGAAAGGTCCAGAATAGGTCTCCATGAGTTTTGTTTTCTTGGAACCAGAAACAGTCTTGAATAAAAACCTTTTCCCATCTCTGAGAGTGGAACAGGCTCTATGGCTCTCATGGCCAGAAGAGCATCCACTTGATTTAAGGCCTCTGACCATTGATGTTTTGGCAGATCTGGCCAACCGTAAGCCCTTGGCAAAGTATGAAAGTGGAATTTGTAACCTTTTAAAATCACGTCCAATACCCATCTGTCCTGGGTAATATGAGTCCAATTTCTGTAAAAAAGAGACAGTTTTCCTCTGAGAGGGGCATCCAGGTGAAGGGGTCCTGCAGCCCAACCTAGAGAGTCATTGAGTTTGCTTTCTTTGAGATTGGGATCTGTCTTCTCCCCTTCTAGGTGAAGAAGCAGTCCATTGTCTAGATCTGTAAGAGGCCTGACTGTGGCCACGACCTCTGGAGCATCTATATCTTCCCCTTTGAGGCCTGTCAGATGTGGGAAAGGACCAATTTTTAGAGGGCCAATTCCTGGAAAATCTAGGAGGCTGAACTTGCAAGAAATCTTTTACAGTCTGCATAGATTTTGCCTTTTCTTCCATCTTAATAACTTCCTCAGCCTTAGATCCAAAAAGAACATCATGTTGAACAGGGGCATCTAATAACTTAGCCTTAACCTGTTCAAGTAAACTTTGTTCACGGAGCCAGGCATGTCTACTGATAACAGTACCAGAGGCTGCAGCCCTGCAAGAAGCATCCAAAGCATCAAAACCACAATGTAAACTATGTTTGTTCACTTGTTCAGTAGCATGCAAGACATCCTGAAGTTCCTTATCCTCTGCACATGCAGGAAGGGAAGCAAGCTTTTGCTTTAAAACAGACAAAAGAAATTGCTGATACTTAAACATATGAAACTGGCAATTTAAAGCCCTTACAGACAGGGTAGCAGAAGTATATACCTTTTCCCCACCTGTCTAAAGCACGAGAATCCTTCTCAGAGGAATAGGATTTTTAGAAGTAGCAACCTTAGCAGCCTTAGAGCCCTGAGAAATAGTTTCAGGATCCGCAGAAGGGTTCTTAAATAAGAATAAATGAGAGTCAGGAACCCTATAAAATCTATCAGGCTTAGAAGGAGCAGGAGGCATGGAATCAGGATTCAAATTAGCCTCAGAAAAAGCATCATCTACAATGTCCAAAACAGGAGGGATAGCTAAAGGCCTATGCTGAGGAAGAAGAAGAAATTCTCTAAGCCTCTTCTTGGAAGCAGAATACTCCTGACCTTCCCAATGAAAATGTTCCCTCATCTCATGCAAGGTTTCCCCAAAAGAGAAATCTTCAGGCGGAGAGGCCGAGGGTAAGGAGTCCTCAGCATCCGAATCCTCATAAGGAGGAAAAGAATAGTCCTGATCTGAAGAAGATACAGAAGCCTGGTCAGAGGAATCCAGAGGAACATCCTGTCAAGGCCTTTTCTCAGGAGGGGGGTGAGAACCCCTAATCATTGTAAGCAAATCTTCAGCCATCTTTAATAATTGCTTCTGTGTCCTGGGAGTAGATTCAGAAGCAGCTTGAGCAGGAACTTTAGACTTAACAGGAGTCTTTGTCTTTGCCTTTGAAATAGTGATGTGAGTAGGCCTGAAAACCCCCTCAGAAGCCGGTACCTGCACAGCGGTTCCGGACCCATCTGAGGGAGCGACGTCCGAAGGTCCTGCAGCAGTTAAAATAGTAGGCCTTGATGGCTCCCCATGGGAGTCCGTATCGGCCATCGGTTCAGAAGTTGCGGACGACGGGCTGCAAAAGCACCTCACTGACGACAGCCGAACCGGACGCTGGCTCCAGCTGCAACGAGTCCTGTTTGGACCTCGGAGGCCTGTCTTTGTCTTTGCGCTTCTTTTGAATTCCGGTAGTGTCCGACGACATTCTATAATTGAAGCTTCTGCCAAAATAATTTAGAGCCCAATCGTACCTGCGCTTGATAGTACGAGAGTTGAACCTGGCACAGAACCGACAACAAGAAACGTCGTGGTTAGGGCCTAAGCAAGGTAAACAGTAAGAGTGGAAATCTTTATGATGTATTTGTTTCCCACACGTTATACAATTATTAACTTTTTCTGACATCGGAGGAACAAGAAAAAGATTCCCCAACGGGGTACTTAGCTTTGAGAAGAGAAGTAAGAACTTCGGACTGACAACAACAAAATACGCTGTTCGAAGATCGCCAACCAACGACTTGCGAGCTGTTTTCCACCGCACGGCAAGAAAGACTGGAGAAGATGGCGTCGGCTGAGGGCTATGTACCAGAGCGTACTTACGTCAGGGTACTAGCTTGTACAGCCGACGCCGGACCCAGACTTTGGGATTCTGGCCGACCTCGGGCTGCCTGCCGGCAGGAGCACCCTACAGTTATGACTGCAACAGTGAAACACGAAGAACATCCACACTGCAAAGTATGTTTACTAACTTGATTTGCAGAATGCATTAACTCTTGTAAATATTTATTTTCTGTACAATCTGGAAGCAACAACATTTTTTGTTTAATTAGTTCCATAATATGCTGCTGGTACTTCAACATGTGAAACTGGCAATTCAAAGCCCTGATGGAAAGAGCTGCAGAGGTATATAACTTCTTACTCCATCTGTCTAAAGCTCTTGAATCCTTGTCCGAAGGGGTAGGGTTTTTGGCTGTAGTAGCCTTAATGCCTTTAGGTCCCTGGGAAATGGTCTCTGGATCCACAGTGGGTTTCTTAAAGATAAATTTGTGAGAGTCAGGTACTCTGTAGTACCTGTCAGGAGTAAGACTGGATTCCATGAAGACATCCTCTACAATATCTAGGACAGGGGGGTATAGCTTGAGGCCTGTGGTGAGACAAGTCTAAAAATTCTCTGAGTCTCTTTTTGGACTGAGGATAGTCCTGGCATTCCCAGCAGAAATGCTCTCTTAAGGTATGCAAAGTTTCACCAAAAGAAAAATCCTCTGGAGGGGAGGCAGAGGGAATGGAATCCTCTGCATATGAATCCTCATAGGTAGATAAGGGTATGTCCTGCTAATCAGAGGGATCAGAGTCATCGGACTCATGGTCTGTAGAATCAGAAGGAAAATCAATTCTTTGTCTTTTAGAGGGGGAAGCCTGGCTTCCCTTAATTAAAGTTATAAGGTCTTCAGCCATTCTAAGCATTTGTTTCTGTGGCATGGGAGCTTGAGCATGCACTTTGGTCGTTGGTTTTCTAGGCGTAGTGCGAGCTCTGGGCCTGAAAAACTCGGTAGTTTTAGTCAAAAACAAAGTTGTCTGTTTAATACAAACATCAGAATGTCGGAATACACCCTCAGAAGCCGGTGCCTGCAGAGCGGCTCCCGACCCATTTAAGGTAGAGACATCTGCAGGTTCCATAGTCGAAGAAGCATCTCACGGCATACCAGATTCCAAATGGGTCTCAGCAGAAGCCTGCGAATCTGCAGATGCGGGCATCAGGGGCTGCGAAGGTGCCTCACTGAGCACTGGTGGACTGGCGACTAGCTTAACAGAAGTGTCGACGGCAGTTTTGGACCTATGCGGTCTGTCTCTGTCTTTATCCTTACATTTTTTCAGAAGATCGGTAGTCAGATGGCTTATCGAAGCCATTTCAGAATACGGAGATCGAGCGAAAGAATTTAGTGACAAAGATAGCCCGACGACTAATAGTCCCGGCGTTAAACAAGGCACAAAACCAACAGTGAGTAAAATACAGTTGTGTACACTTACCATAAATATACATGTTCGAGAGTATTCACTGTTGCAGTCATTACATTTGGGTAACCTGCTTGTAGGTAGCCCTCAGTCGGCCTGATTATCAAAGTCTTGGGTCCGGCGTCGGTTGCTGTCTCATCTTCCATGATGTCAGGTAGTCAGAGGTATAAAGCATGCAGCTGACGCCATTACATCAGTTTTTCTTGCCCCAGATGTCAGGTGACCCCATAATGGGAAGCAATTATACACAAAGTTACACCTCCAACAAAAAGCAAATACACCAGAAAGCTTTAAGTATAGTAAACAAGAAGAAAGGTAAAGTCAATAGAAGTCAGGGGGGTAACCAGGACTGCAACAGTGAATACACTTGAACATCTACATTTATGGTAAGTGTACACAACTGTACTATGTTCTTCGTGTTTCACTGTTGCTGTCATTACATTTGGGTAAATTCCCAAAGCTTAGGAAGGCAGGAGGCAATTAGAGACCATTAGGACCAGCTATTAGGCCCTGCAAGACTGCAGTGGCAAAACCAGCTTTGGATTTAGAGAAAATTGGCAAGTGGCAATGCTTGGTGAAGGTACGTACAGAACTCCAGGTAGCAGCTTCTAGGATGTCCCTGGTAGGGACACCTCTGAGAAAGGCTATAGAAGTAGATGCAGCCTTGGTGGAATGGGGTCTTATCCCCTGTGAGGTAGGTTTCCCATGGTGCTTATAGCAGAAATGAATGCAATGGCCTATCCACTTAGAAATGGTTTGCTTTCTTCTGTGATGGGGTCAAGGAAGATTTCTGAATATCTGGACTCCCACACTGGTCAGAAGAGGTGAAACCCAAGTTAAGGATTCTTGGCATTTGGGACATGACTCTGTAAAAGTAAGTAATTAATCTAAATAAGGAAAATTTGACTGCCATTCGGTCTGCAGTGAGCTAGAATTAGAGCTAGACACTTTGCAAATACCCTTGCAGCAAAAGATAAACCCACAAAACAACATAACTATGCCAACCTTGTTTGCAGTAATTGTTTTAAAAGCTTCCAGGGAAAGGTTATGTCTCAGACTGCTTTCTGTTGACTAACAAGCACACGTCTCTGAACTCAGTAACTATATCTTTACCTTTACTGCCTTAGGAGATTTAGGGAAAAAATAGTTTCTTTCTATTGGACATACCGTATTCTGTAGGGATGACCAGTAGATGCTATTGGTCCAAAAGAAAAAAAAAGATGAGGCAGCACTGGTGAACAGATGCATTAACTTTGGATCAATGCTTTTAGCTCCCCATTCCATTATTTCTCTGACTTCATCAAAAAAAACCTCAGTTTTATTCCCAATTCCTTCTCTGTGTGGAGAATCAGGTCTGCCAATGGGAAGGAGGGGGTTAAGTCCTTCCCTGGGGTGGTACCTGTGAGTTTGGTACCCTCTGCAATAACTGGAATGATCATTGCTGCAGTAGCCTAAGCTATATGGTTTATATCCTGCATAGGATATAACAGCCGTCCCAACTTCCAAAGCTGCAGGGGAACCTTAGACACACACACACACACACACACACACACACACACACACACACACACACACACACGTTGAGCTGAACTGACTAAGAGTGAGATTTAGGCACTAAACCCTTCAGAGCGTTCATGCTGAGACAGGAAGGATAAGTCCTGAGAGAACATTCCTAGGAACAACAAAAACAAATATACACACTGTTGCATAAAATCAAACCAAAAAAACAAGGGGAGTGGGGTGAAGCTACTGCAGCAATGACCATTTGAACATCTAATGTTATGGTAAGTTTACTTGTACAACTGCACTATGTTCTTTATACTGACCACTGCTACAGTAGCCTCAGCTATATGTGTAGATTACCATAGCTTAGAACTGGGAAGCAGAAAAGGAAGAATCTGGGAGCCCCTGTACAATGGTCCTAGCAAAACCTGACCTAGATCCACAGAAGGAATTTAGCTTGCAGTATTTTGCAAAAGTATGTACAGAGGACCAATTTGCTGCTTCCAGAATACTTCAAGTCCAATTTGTTTAAAAAAAAAAAAAAACATATTAAGCCAAGGAACTGGTAGAGTATGCTTTTAACCTGCTTGGAGCAGTTTTGTTGTGGTGGGAACAACAAAAAGTAACAACCTGAGAAAACCATTTAGAAAATAGTGTGCTCTGCACAGCACAGGTTGTTCCTTCTTACAAGAAATGAACGACTGCCCGGACGTTCTGAAAGATTTTGTTCTGTCAAGACAGTAAACAAGTTGTCTGGACATTCACGGTAAGAAGTATCCTTACACCCTCAATTTTCTGTTCAGGGTAGAATGCAGGGGAAATTGACAGTCTGGCTTAAAGTAAACTCTGATACCACTTTACACATAAAAGAAGGATTAGTTCTCAAAGAAACACTTTCTCTCTGGAAAAATAGATAAGGTTGATCCACCATAAGAGCTTCCAACTCGGATACTCTTCTTGCAGAGGTCAGCGCAATCAGTACAAATGTTTACCATGTTAAGACACTCAGGTCAGCCAGATTAGCTCGTTCAAATGGAGCACGTGTTAGCTTGTCAAACAAAAGATCCCAAGGAAGAGCCACCAGTTTCCTTGGAGGCCTCTTATACAATACCCCTTTCAGAAACATTTTGAAATGAGAATGCCATGAAAGAGAGGGATCTGTCGACTGACATGCTGAAATTGCTGTCAACTGTACTTTGACAGAAGAGTAAGACAGGCTAAAGGAAAGTAACACAAAAATACAAATACTGTAAAAATTACAGTTTTGTACCTACCATATATGTAGATGTTCGAGTGTTCACACTGCTGCAGTCATCACACTTGGGTTATCTGCCGTCAGGCGGTCCCGCAGTCGGACCGGGTTCCAAAGTCTTGGTCCGGCGTTGGTTGCTGTCGCTTCTTCCCTGACGTCAGTACGACAGGGGTATAAAAGAGGCAGCCGACGTCATTTTCTTCAGTTTTTCTTGTCCCAGATGTCAGGTGTCCCCAAATAGGAAGGCAATACATAATCCTAAGTAAATTACATAAGTAGAAAACAATAGCTACAGCTGTAAGCAAATACACCATATAGAAATACATCTTAGACATTGTATAAACAGGGAGCTATGGATAAAACCCAGGTAAGAAGAGGGAAGGGTGGGAGGGTAACCTGGACTGCAGCAGTGTGAACACTCGAACATCTACATTTATGGTAAGTACAAAACTGTACTATGTTCATCGTGTTACACTGCTGCAGTCATCACACTTGGGTTGAATCCCAAAGCTAAGGCTGGGCTGTTGGTACTAAACAGGGTTTTGAGAAGCTAGTAGGCCCTGCAAAACTGCAGTGGCAAAGCCAGCTCTGTTTTTTGAGTAAAGAGGTAAGTGGTAGTGCTTGGTGAAGGTGTGCACTGAACTCCAAGTTGCAGCTTCCAAAATATCCTTGGTTGGTACCCCTCTGAGGAAGGCTGCTGATGTTGCTGTAGCCCTGGTGGAATGAGGCCTAATGTTACCAGGTACAGGTTTCCCATGGTGTGTGTAGCAGAAACGGATACAATGTCCTATCCATTTTGAAATGGTCTGTTTTGATATAGGCTTTCCTTGAAATCCTGCAGCACAGAATACAAAGAGCTGATCAGATTTTCTGAAAACTTTTGTTTTATCCAAGTAGAAACGTAATTGCCTGTGAATGTCCAAAGAGTGTAGGAGCCTTTCCCCTTTATTCTGGGGGTTTGGAGAAAAGATGGGTAAATGAATGGTTTGGTGTAGAGCCACACTGGATACTACCTTTGGCATAAAGGAAGGGTTAGTTCGTAAAGAGACTCTGTCTTGATGAAAAATGATGAAAGCCTCCACTGCCATTAGGGCCTGACTCTTTGTGCTGAAGTTATTGCTAGCAGCAGGGCAGTTTTCCATGATAAAAAGTGTATCATTAGCTGTCTTCTCCTCCTTTCCGGGTTGTAGCACCCCATTGTCCTGGCTTGTAAGAGCCTTGTGGCTGACCTCTGCCCCTTGGGAGTCTGTATTTGCCCCTCTGGGGTCTGTCAGAAGTTGGAAAGGACCAGTTCTTGGTTGGCTAATTTCTGCTGAAATGAGGGGGTTGAACCTGTAAAAAATCCTTGACCGTCTGCATAGAGTTTTCCTTATCCTCCATTTTCTTTAAAACCTCTTCTGCTTTCACACCAAATAAAACATCCTGCTGTAAGGATGCATCCAATAACTTTGCTTTAACATGATCAGGTAAAGTTTGTTCTTTTAACCAAGCATGCCTACGAATGACAGACCCTGTTATAGCTGCTCTGCAAGAAGCTTCCAGTGAATCAAATCCACATTGCAAAGTATGTTTTCCCACTTGTTCTGCTGCATGCAACAAATCTTGTATTTCCTTGTAATCAGGCTGCTCTGTATGTGTGCTCATTTTTTGTTTTAATTGAGACATCAAATATTGTTGATATTTCAGCATGTGAAACTGGCAATTTAAGGCCCTCATAGCTAGAGTAGCTGAGGTATATACTTTCTTTCCCCATCTGTCTAGTGCTCTAGAATCCCTTTCAGACGGTACAGGATTTTTAGCAATAGAGGCCTTAACCCCTTTGGGACCCTGGGAAATGGTTTCTGGGTCAGCAACAGGGCTTTTATATAGGAATTTATGTAACTCAGGGACTCTGCAGTATCTGTCTGGTTTGGCTGGTGCAGGAGGTAATGAATCTGGGTTAAGGCTAGATTCTGAATAAACATCAGCCACAATGTCTAACACAGGTGGAATAGCAAGGGGTCTGTGCTGGGGTAGTAAAAGGAACTCTTGGAGCCTTTTCTTAGAATCAAAGTAATCCTGGCCTTCCCAGTGGAAATGTTCCCTCATGGTATGTAAAGTTTCCCCAAAAGAGTAGTCTTCTGGGGGAGATGCTGAAGGAATAGACTCTTCAGCATCAGAGTCTTCATAAGGGGGAAAAGAGTACACCTGTTCCTCAGAAGAATCTGAGGAAATGGAAACCTGGTCAGAGGAAGCGTAGTCCTCCTCCTGTCTAGGCCTTTTGTCAGGTGGGGGATGGGAACCCCTCATTAGGGTAATTAAGTCTTCGGCCATCTTAAGCATCTGTTTCTTAGGCATGGGGCCTTGCACTGGAGACTGCTGTACAGGTTTCCTTACCTTTAATGGAGTTTTCAGTTTTGCATAGGATTTAATAGTAAGTGTAGTCGGTCTGAAGACACCTTCAGCAACTGACGGCCTTTCAACTGCACCGGAATCCCCTTCAGCCATGGAGTCAGAAGGGCCTAAAGATAAAGGCTCTGGAGGCCCTGCAATCTCTGCTTGGGAGTCGGATGCAGGCTTGGGTTCTAAATCAGCGGTCGTCATGGGGCTGCGTAGGTGCCTCACTGAAAACCGGAGAACCGGCGATTGGCCTAGCAGAGGCCTCAGTGTCTGGTTTGGGTCTCGGCTGCCTGTCCTTATCTTTGCGCTTTTTATGCATCCCGGTCATCGGTTGCACCGACGGCATGGTATAATTAAATTTTCTACCAAAATAATGTCGGGCGAAATCAAACCGACATTTAATAGTTCGTTTGTTAAACCTAGCACAAAAGTGACAACCTGTGACGTCATGGTCTGGGCCTAGGCAAGGGATACAAATAAGAAAGAAAATCCTTATGAGGTATTTGCTTCCCACAAGAAATGCAATTATTAACTTTTTCTGACATTGGACTGAGGCAAGAAAAGGTTCCCCAATGGCGTACTTAGCTTTATTGAAGACTTCGATTTGAAAATCTCAGGAGTCGGCCGACCGGCACTTGCGAACTGCTTCTGCTTCGGGCACCACGCGGCAAGAAAGACTGAAGAAAATGGCGTCAGCTGCCTCTTTTATACCCCTGTCGCACTGACGTCAGGGAAGAAGCGACAGCAACTGACACCGGAACAAGACTTTGGAACTCGGGCCGACTGCGGGACCGCCTGACGGCAGATAACCCAAATGTGATGACTGCAGCAGTGTAACACGATGAACATCCAAAGAAACACTAGTCCTGATTGCATTCTGCTTATGTTCTTTGCACCAACTAGAAAACCCTTTTCCTTTGCTTATATACAACTTTCTACTAGCAAGGCTTTTTGCCTCCATTAGTACCTAATGAATGCCCCTAGTACACAGGTGCCTAAAAGGTATTAAGACCCTATTATCTGGGCAGTCGGTTGAAATTGTTTGGTGTTGGGATGTATCAAACACCCCTGTTCTTGTGTGAAGCTCTGTGGAAGAAAAGCTCTTTGTATGGAGGTGTCTAGCAGACACCTCAAAAACACATTTGTGTGAGGGAGTCAAAAAAAGACTTTTCAGTGTTCTTCTTGGACTCTTATAATGCATAGGAGATCTCTTACTCAAGTGAGAGATTCCTGACATTTTGTAAAAAAACTCAAAAAGTTGTCTAAATATGGGGAAAAATGGATACCCTGTGGCCTGCAATAGGCTATGACAGGATCTTGATACTTTGTGAACTCTCTCGGAGAAACGGACACCACAAAGGTAAGGCACAGAACTGATGCAATCCAGACACACAAAAACTTTTAAAATGCCTGAAGTCTGAATGAATAAGGATGTGATAAGCATCTTTTAAATATAAGGCTACCCAAAAACTCACATGAGGAAGGATTAACCAGTTGTAAAGTGAAAGTATTTTGAAATTGGGAAGTATTATACTCTGGTTTAGGAAAGCAAGGTCCATAATTTGTCTCCAATCATTTGCTTGCTTTGGCATCAAAAACATTCTTGAATAAAAACCTTTTTCCAACTGGGGAGGAGGAACTATTTCTATTACTCCCACTGGCAACATGTGCTGTAGGACAGGAGGGAAGCAGAGCAGTTTGGTCTTGTGTGGGATAATTCCCTGGAATGGAGGTATTTATTCCCACTGCCATACGTAACCTCGCTGAATAAGCCACAAAAAACATTTATCTGAATCATTCTGTTGCACTCTAATACACTATCAGTCCCAAAATGTAACAGTCCCCCTCCCCAATACAGTTTTATGATGTTTAAACTAACTTTTAAAATATCAGAAACAAAAGTGTGCTCCCGTTTAAAGGTACAGTAAAATTGTGACAGTTCATAAAAACACGCTCTCATTCCTAGCTTAAAATATACTTTTATAAAGAGAAAATAACTTTAAATAATAAAACTAGTATGTTGAAGATTCATCACTAAAGGGAACTTATTTTCCCAGCAATAGAGTAGCACAAGCTGACCTTCAAGCCTTGAAAGCCAGCAGGAGAATGCTCTCTTCTGGCAGCAGGAAAGCCTTGAAGGGTGTGGTGTTCAAACCTGTCTTTTAGTCAGCTCAGCTTGAGATGACTGTTGGGTTTCTGGAAGGTGCCCTGAAGCTTTGCAAACTGGCTGACCATTACATCCTACTGCAGCAGTGATCAATAAGATGAACATTTTCAAGGATAAGTAATTTATTTGTATCCTGTAACGTTTTAATTACCTCACTGTCCTCTTCCTTTTCAGTGCAGGATGGCAAAGATGGAGATTCTTATATAATTCTAGTGCTACCAGTTCCTGCCACATTTTCTAGCTGTGGTCACCAAAGTCACAAAGCACTACATGCTGACTACTTGTCTACATTTTCACTAATAATCTACATTGCTGACAACGGTTTATCCATAGTTTTGCAATAATCTCACAAAAAGGCAGCAAAACTAACAACACAATATAAAGCAAACAAGTAACAGATAATACAGTATTCAAACTTCAAGAAACACTAAAAAAGTAAGAAAAACTCTATTTTATACAAAAAGTACCAACATATTGTTTTAATCACGGGCATATCTAGAGTGGGGTGAAAGGGGAAGCTGCCCTAGGCGTAAAGTAAAGTGTTACGGGTACGACTGGCAGATGCAGACCAGTCTTAAATGGATTACCATCTTTCAGAAATGAAGAGCTCTTGTGTTTCGTGTGTGGCATAAACTGCAGTAGCTGCTTGTTAGAAATGTAGCAAGCAATTTGTTACAGTTGAAAAGTACAAAACAAGAGTATATTTTTATTTTTTTGCCTCTCAAGTCTGGCAAGTTTCTTAAAGTGAGGAACACTAGACCGTTAACGGACTTGTTTTTTTATTTTCTTGCTCTTTTGTTAAATACGGTGCATCAGATCGGGAACAGACTTTTTTTCATTCCTGAACTTAAGTTCTTACAGTTTTTGCAGGATTTATTTTAGACAATGCCCTCAATTCCAGACTGTTTTTTTTTAAATAGTTTATCTTGAATACAACCTCAGTTTCTGGAACATTTTTAAATATCTTATCCTGGGGATACCTTCCAGTTGTACCATAATAGGCAGAAATATAATGAAAATTCTTTTGGCAGGGGTTATAACAGCAGTCCCATAGGACAACAAAATTAAAACCAAGATAGAAAAGTTGGCTTGTGTACCAACTACTGCTGCAGGTTCAGTAATGAACCAAGTAGAAAAAAAAAGTTATGTTCTTACCATAACATTCCATCTGTGTTATTCATCTTCATTCATTCACTACTGATGGGTGTCAGTTCTGTCCTCGGGACCAAGTTGGCCTTATAACAAAGCTCGTGCCAGCCAAAAAACTCTCGAGCTAAGCTTTTACCCACAGTGCCCTTTTCCGTTACCTCAGATCAAGTTTGCCAGTGATAAGGAAAACAGAGGCTTTTTCTGAGCAGAAACTCCAAAGCAGGATTAGGACCCAATCCGATCCTCCAGGAGCCTCTGGAGGGGGAAGGTGGGTGGGACGTAATGAATGAATGAAGATGAACAACACAGATGGAACGTTATGGTAAGAACATAACTTCTTTATCTGATGTTGTTCATCTTCATTCATTCCTTACTGATGGGACAGAGTCCCTAGCTACTTTATGGATGGGAGACCCTTATAGAATAATGTTCTCGAGTACCATTGAACCAAAGGATGCTGTTCCCCTGGACACCACATCCAATTTGTAATGAGTAATAAAGGTATGAGGGGTAGACCAGGTTGCAGCTGAACAGATATCCTCCACTGAAGCCATTGAATGAAAAGCAACAGAAGTCGCCACTAATCTAGTTAAGTGTGGTTTGAGTTTGTTCGGTAGAGGAATTTTATTATGTTGGTAGATGAAGGATATACAGTTTCTCAACCACTTTGATAAGATCACTTCAGAGACAGGGTCCCCCAATTTCGAGCCTGAGAAGGACACAAACAACTGGTCTGATTTATTTACCGGTTTTGTTCTGTGCAGATAAAACCATAATTGTCTATGTGCATCTAGCAAATGAAGCCAGTATTCCTCTTTGAGTAGTTAGGAAAAAAAAGGCAGGTAGGTCAATTGTCTGGTTAACTGTCAAATCTGAAATAACTTTTGGAAGCAAGGAGGGATTCGTCAGGAATGTCCCTATGAAAAACCATGTAAGGGCACTTGATGCATAAGATCTGAAGCTCGGATATGCTTCTGGTGATGGCTACTAAAAATACTGACTTCCAGGATAAGAACTTCATATTGCAAGAGTTTGTAGACTCGAAAGGTGGTTGTGTCAGGGATTGCAGTACTAGTGTTAAACTCCAAGAGGTCAATTGGTTCTTTGAAGGATGGTGATATGCGAGACTCCTTTTAAAAAGGTTTTACAGAGACAATGGGAGATTAAGGATGAATCTTGGAAACCATTATGGAAGTTTGAGATTGCAGCTAAATGACTCAGATTGTGGGAGCTGCCGCTCCTGACTGGAGAAGATCTGACAGATAATCCAAAACCACAGTAACAGGAGCTGAGCAAGGGTCCAGTTTTCTTTGTCGGGACCAAATAAGGAATCTCTTCCACTTGCTGAGATAGATTTTTCTGGTGGGTGTTTCATGTGAAGCCAGAAGAATATGACATACTAGGAAGGTAAGGTTACTCTGCCTGGCTATTACCGAAGTGGAGAAACCAAGCTGTCAGCTTGAGACTGGGAAGGTTGGGGTGAGTCAACCCTTGCAGATGAGAGATCAATAATGGAGATGGATCCAGAATCCAGGGCTGGTGTACTAGATGAGACCAAAGGAAGGGAAATCAAATCTGTCATGGCCAGTAAGGGGCAATGAGGATTACGTTGCTTTTCAGATGAAGGGTCTTCTTTAGAAATTAGGGAATCAGGGGGATAAAGGGTGACTCCATAACTCCTTGTCTGGCTTCATTCACCACATTAAATCTTGTTTGTATCGTTGAGTTATGTGGATTTGAAAGGAGGTAGAGATACTACGACAGTAGGAGCCACTGGAGAAGTCGCATATGTAGTCTTGCTAATGGAACTACTGCAACTGACGCTACCATCGAGCCCAGGAGTTAAAGAACCACCCAAACTGAGACTTGGTTTTGACAGAGTATCACCCGGATTTGGGATCTTATCCTTTGTAATCTGTGATCTGGGAGACAGACCAGGCAAGCATGTGTACTGAAAATTGCTCCTAAAAATTCCAAGGTTTATGAGGGACTTAGGTTGCATTTTCCCCAATTTACTGAGATTCCCAGAAATTCTGTCAGTGTGAGAGTGTAGTTTAGAGCCATTTCCAGTAGACGCTTGGTGGGGGCAGTGAGGAGACCGTCTAAATATGGAAATACCAGGAATCCGTGAAGTCTCAATTAAGCTGTTACCACTGCCATGCACTTGGTGAACACTCTGGGGGCTGTAGAGAGTCCAAAGGGCAGTGTGTGGAATTGAAGGTGATTGGCAGATAGCCAGAAGCGAAGGAATCTTCTGGAGTGCATGTCCATTCTTATGTGGTAATAACTATTGAGCACATACAATTGTCTTTCTCCAGAAACGAAACGAAAGACTGAATCGTGACTATCTGGAATTTTCTGATTGACAAATTTGTTTAGGATGCTGAGATCCAAAATAGGTCTCCAGTCCCCTGTCTTTTTTGGCACCAAAAAGAATCTTGAGTAGAATCTGCATCCTATTTGGTCTGGTGGGATTGTTTGGATGACTCTTTTTTTGAAGCAGCTTTTGTATTTCTTAAGCTGCTGCTTCCCTTTGACCGGGTGGAACGTTGAGAATTCATCTTGATGACTCTGGGTAAAGGATGAATGGAATGTGGTAACCTCTGGCTATGATCTTCTGCACCCAAGAATCTGTAGCTGTTTGCCAGGCAGGGAGGTGCAGACAGAAACATTAACGATCAAAGCGTAAGCATCCAAAAACAAACACCAGTAATCCAAAAATGATGTGAATGCTGTGTGCCAAGGATTCCACCAAATAGATTTTCAAAAAAGTTTATTAACGACAGTATCACATTAACGCACTTGAATAACAAAATAAAGATCGCGTTTTCGTCTCAACAAGTGGGACTTCATCAGATAACAACAGTTAGTACATTTTCTATTTAAATACCATCATTACAACGCAATTAAGTCCTATTACCAATGAGAAAACGTATTAAAAATTCAAACTATCAAATCGGCTTGGTTCTATCTATCTTAATATTCATGATTCTAATAAATAATTCACATATTAAAAACAACCTATTTAAAAACATAAAAACAATAAGTGAATATTGAGATTCATTATTAAAATTGATCAAGTTAATCTGTTCAATGGACTTGTGAAAGCATGTTATAGGGGTACAGCGTTTTAAATATAATCGCATTTTGTGTATAACAGCTTTATAGCTAGCAGCATTAATGTTTATAACTACGTATTGAACCTGGCTTAACTAAAGTGCAGTAGTGCCGTCCAATTTATCTTATTCAATGAACTTATAAATACATATTGTAGGGATATAGCAACATTTTAAATATGATAAAATTTTATGTATAGCAGCTTTGTAACTAGCAGCTTAATAATTGTAACTACATACTGAACCTGGCTTAAATAAAGTGCATTCCCTGACTGCTTCCAGAGGAAAGCAATCAGGCCGCTATTCAGGAGCACTGACGTGGCTGCCCACAGAAGGAATCTCTGGTCCCCTGGTTACGCGGACCCCCCCCCCCCGCCACTGTAGGGGCATCTTCCAGATGAGTTATCCCCTCTGTCCTGGGGAGTAAACTACCCACGTGTGTCACGGAAAGGACCCTGAGATTTCTTGTGCCACATCTTATCACTCCTCTGATTCCTAGAGTAAGGTTGTTGCAGGCTGGAAAAATGTATTGCCCATTACAGACAGGGTCTTGCTGTCCTTTTTACACCTGGTCATGTCTTTTACTTTCAGGCCGAAAAGAGAAGAAACTTCCACTTGAGCATTAAGAAAGGAAGACTTGAAAGGATCTGCAAAGTCACAAAGGCACATCCAGGTGTGACGTCTTGTGACAACGCCTGTACCCAACGCTTTATCCGTTCCTTCAGTAGCTTATGGATTCCAGGGTCACAAACTGCGAGACAACTTTGTCATGTACGTCATCAGAAAATGCTCCTGCTAAGGTTTTGGAGAGACTAGGTCTCTCTGAAGCCTAGTGAAGTGTGACAGACAGTTCAAAGACCTAACGGCAAAGGTCGATGAGGCAAAAATTTGCTTCCCTAACCTGTCCACCACCCAAGACTCCTTGTTTGGGGGGTGGACAGTCTGGCTCTCCTCAGCGAGCTCCTTTCTAGTGGCAGCTACCACCACCATAGTGTCTACAGGGAGACCCTTGGACCAGTGTGGGTTTTGCTCAGGAGGAGATAAAATTTTGTCTGGCCTCCATGGGATTGGTTCAATAGTATCAGGACTCTTCCATGCGTACTGCACGATGAGTTGTACCAGCTCATTTGCAGGCGGGGTCACCATGAAGTACAGGGTCAAGCACGAAAAGCCTGCAAGAATACGGGGGTGCCGGTTTGTCTGCAGAGGCAAGGGCCCTCTCCATCACCTGGAAAGCTGTCCCACCTGAAGAAAGATGGGAGCCCAGAACCGAGAAGGACAACCTCAGAACCGAGGTCACACCCCATTCCAAAGGAAGAAACCCCAAGAGGATTAGGTGCTGTCAGGACTCCCAGAACCATAGTAGATGGCACCGTGGAAAAAGCTGGTATCGTACTAGGTGTCCTGCTGCCCCAGTCCTGGCAAGAACTTGAGAAAGGCCCGGCTCAGACTGAACAGAAGACCAAAGGGTTGGCTCCTGAACCACGGTGAGGTCCACCAGTCGAACCAAAGAAATGGATACCAAAAGAGGCTTCGGTGCCGGGGACTTTGATGCCTGCATGGAGGTCAAAGGAAGAGAATATGCTGGCTTGACACAGCTTCATGGCTATGTGGCAAATGAGATCTGAGGTAAAAGGTAGAAGGGCACTGTGGGTAAAAACTTAACTAGGGAGTTTTTTGGCTGGCACGAGCTTGTCATAAGGCTGACTTGGTTCAGAGGAGGGAACCGATACCCATCAATAAGGAATGAATGAAGATTAACAACATCTTGTTAATAGTTTATCCTTATTAACAAACCTATATGTTTGTTATTTAAATAAAATATATTAATGCATTTCATCAGACATATAAAACTGGCACAGAGTCATACCGCTTAACTCTTGGTACAAGAAATCTGGACATAGCCTAAGATAATTGTGTGGGGGGCAAGAGCCTAAAAATAGAGACAAATCTTAAATACTGTTCTTATAACTTTATAAAGTTGCTAGATTAACAATTAGTATTAATATGTATTTTCTGAAGAATGTGAATTCTGAAACTGATATGTACATACCTGTATAGTGACCTCAATTCTCAGTGATGCGCTATAAAATCACAAATTTTGTGAGGAACAGACTAAAAATATGAGGCAAAACTTCAGACATTCTGCGAAATCTGGAAAATGGAAAGGTATGCATCAAGTTAAACAGTCTTACTTGTGCATGTCTTCAATACCCATAGTTAGAGTTTTAAGGTTTTTTTTTCTTTGGCGAAGAGAAGTTAAGCAGTGCATCAAAATTATTTCCTTATTCCCTGGATATGCAGTACATAAAACAGTTTTGCCCAGTATCATTAAAAATAAAAAACTGCAAAAAATAAGGCTCCTTGCAGCTGACAGTGTTTCTCTTTACTGTGAAGCTAAATTCCATAATATGGAAGACAAATGGGAAGGATCATCTTTTGCTCTTTCCTCTGCTACTGTACATCTTTGTCTTCATGGAAAAACAGCAACTTTGAAGCATTTAGATTTGCACGTTTCCTCCTTTATAATGAGCTTGCTATTTTTAATGGTATGCATTAGTGAGCTTGTACTACATTAGATAATGCAGCTGCCCTTGTTATCTCTCTTAAAACACTCCTCCTTCCAGAAAAATGTGGTATAGATTCCTTGATTAGTTTCCATTTTGCATGCATGTCGTTTTCCCCTGGTACGCTGCTCTCGTTTTTTGTCTTTTTCTTGTCTTTTACACATTACTTCTTGGAAATGGAAGGTGAAAAAATATGTGCTTTTTAGGAATCAATTAACTTCAGCTAATGTTGCGGCAACCACAGATCACCTCTACAAGTTATTTACTACTATGTGGGGATTTGTTTTAGGTCAGCTATCCCATTCTGACTGGGAAAGTTTTCATCATTTCTGCAGATCTGTTGTTTTGTGCCTCCAATATGATGCTTCTTGCACGTAAGGAATTAAACAATTTTACATCCAGAAATGTAGCGTTGTCGCCTCACAGCGAGACGTTGTCCCGTTTGATTCTCAGCTAGAGCATTTTCTGTGGAGACATGCATGAATGGGCGTACCTTCGTTGAAGGTTGTGCGTTAGGGCCGGCAACTCAGCATGTAAAAATCAACTGCCAATCATTAGCGGACCGGAGTTCCGCTGTGGCGACCCCTAACCGGGAAAAGCCGAAAGACACAACAACAACAACATCCAGAAATGTCGATCATGTTTTTTGTCCTTTCTTTGCAAAGCAGTCTCGACTACAAGCTGATATGTTCCAAACATTTTGCAGACCCCCCCCCACAGAATTAGGGCATATAAAAACAGAAGGTGGGGGGACAGCAGAATCTGCCACAGTCCTGTATTTTTAAGGGATGCATATTGTACATACTTTGAGTGTAGTATGAAATTATATATTTAAGTAATTCACAATAATAAAGATAAACTGCTCAAACCAAGGAGCCCTTAAGTTACAAAAAAAATATTCACAATAATCATTTCTGTTGCTGGCGACTGACTAGACAGTAAAAAACACACTGTACAGTACAGTTGGTTGGTCTTGCTCACTATAACAATGTTCAAGTAAGATTACTGCTACAGTATGAACCAATGAAGGAACTGAACAACAGGTAGCCAGCCACTAATGGGCTTGGCTATCATACATTTTCAGATTCACCTGCACACTGTGCCAAGCAACCATCTCTTATGCTGCAAATTGTAACAGGTCATACTGTATCAAGGAAAGAGGCATTAGCATTTTCTTTACATCTTTTTTGAATGCACGTGTGTGTCTGTGTGTGTGTTATACATACACACAGCCTAGGACACTCCAAAGGTAATGTTCCAGTCATTGTTACAGGAGTCAGATGCAACACAACAGATTGGATAGATGCACACATACACAGTAACAAATCTACATGTGTGTATTTGGGTATACAATTGCATAAAATTAGTGACTTCTACTTTTCTATACTGCTATGCAACCTCAGAGTTAGTTATATTAGCAAAGTGGTGAGGAGGGTCCCCCTCACATGCAAGGTTTAAAGGGGCACAGCCACCATTCCAAAATAAACTGCTGTGAGATGGAAAAGACACTTAACAAGTCAATAAATACCAAGAAGTCTGATTTTTCTATATGTTTCTACAGACTTGTACGCGTGTCTCATATATATATAGACATATTACGTTACATTCAGGAAACTTTTCATCTAATCACAGAACATTTAAACATTTAATCTAAACACATTTAGTTGAATCACACTACAACTAAAACTTCACATACAAAAATACTAGTCGCAAAACTTTTGTGCAAGGGAATAGTACAAAGTCCACTGCACAGTCCATGTGAGGAGTACTGCCCCTTATTCCCCTTTATTAAATATACTAACTCCACAGTTGCAGAAAGTACAGTTGTGTACACTTACCATAAATGTAGATGTTCGAGTGTATTCACTGTTGCAGTCATTACATTTGGGTAATCTGCTGGCAGGTTGCTCTCAGTCGGCCTGAATTACATAGTCTTGGGTCCTGCATCGGCTGCTGTCTCTTATTCCATGACGTCAGGGGTATAAAACATGCAACCAACGCCATTTAATCAGTTTTTCTTGCCCCAGATGTCACGTGCCCCCCAAATGGGGAGTAAAAAAAAAAAAAAAAAAAAAAAAATATATATATATATATATATATATATACACACACACACACATGTAATTTGGAACACAAAAAATATACCTCCAACTAAAAGCAAATACACCAAAAAGGTTTTTGAGCATAGTAAAGGAAAGAAGAGGTATAATATGAGAGAAATAGGGGGCTGGCTGGTGGGTAACCAGGACTGCAACAGTGAATACACTCGAACATCTACATTTATGGTAAGTGTACACAACTGTACTATGTTCTTCGCGTTTCACTGTTGCATTCATTACATTTGGGTAGAATCCCAAAGCTATGGTTGGTAGGATGGAATTATACAGCATTAGGAGCAGCTATAAGGCCCTGGCAGGAAGCAGTGGCAAAGCCTGCTTTGGATTTAGAAGAGAGAGGTAAAATGGTAATGTTTGGTGAACGTATGAACTGAGCTCCAAGTAGCAGTTTCTAGCATGTCTCTGGTAGGAACCCCTCTGAGAAAAGTTGCAGAAGAAGATGCAGCCCTGGTGGAATGGGATCTAATCCCCTTGGTGACAGGTTTACCATGGTCATGTAGCAGAAACGAATACAATGGCTTACCCATTTTGAAATAGTCTGCTTTGAAATAGCCTTTCCCTCTCTGGCCCTGCAGCAAATGCCACCAGTAGTTGCTCAGATTTTCTTAGAGATTTTGTCCTGTTTAAGTAGAATCTTAGTTGTCTGTGTACATCCAATGAATGCAGAATCCGCTCACCCTTGTTCTGTGGATTTGGGAAAAAAGTTGGCAGATGAATGGTCTGATTAAGAGCCACACTGGACACCACCTTAGGCATAAAGGATGGATTGGTCCTGAGGGACACCCTGTCCGGATAAAGGAAAATAAAAGGCTCCACTGCCATGAGGGCCTGTAATTCTGAAATCCTTCTAACTGAAGTGACTGCTAAAAAGAAAAGCTGTCTTCCAAGAGAGAAATTTTATGTCTGCAGTAGCAGCTGGTTCAAAAGGAGGTAGGGTGAGTTTTTCCAGCACAAAATTGAGGTCCCATGCAGGAGTTGGTGCTCTCCTGGGAGGTCTCAAATTTTTGGCCCTCTGAGGTACTGCTTTAGCAGGGGATGAGAAGAGAGAGGAGGATCTGTGTTGTAATAAGCCGAAATGGCCGAGGCATGGATTTTTATAGAAGAAAAAGATAGGCCCTTGTGAAGCATCTCAGTTAAATATTGCAGAATCTGAGGAATATTGGGCATTGCGGTGTTTATTCCTTGTGCTTGGTTCCAGGCACAGAATCTTTTCCATTTATCAGCATAAAATTTTCTAGTACTAGGCCTTCTAGCCTCCAAAATGACATCCATTCCAGGTTTACTGAGAGATGTGACTGGTGAAATTAGTTGATTAGCCATGCTGCAAGATTCAGAGTTTGGAGTGGAGTGTGCCGAATTTGATAGTTCTGCTGAGACAGTAGGTGAGGTGTCTGAGGCAGGTACCACGGAGGAAGGTGTGACATATTGTGCAGAAGCGGGTACCAGTGTTGGAGAGGCCAGTCTGGAGCAATCAGAATCATTTTCGTTTTTTCCTGTCTGACTTTTAGCAAAACCTTGGACAGCAGAGGGGGAAAGGCATAGACTGATAGGTTTTTCCAGCTGAAGGATAGAGCATCCACTCTCCAAGCTTTTTCGTGATGAGTTCTTGTGCAGAATTTGTCAACTGATAGTTTTGGGGAGAGGCAAAAAGATCTATGTCTGGGCTCCCCCATCTTCCTGTCAACATGTTGAAGATTTGTGGATCCAGTTTCCATTCGTGTGGGTCTATAAAATTCTGCTTAGTTCGTCTGCCAGAGTATTTTGCTTTCCTGGCAAGAATTGAGCTTGTAGATGTATTTGGTAAGTCAAGGGTGTGTTCCACAAAGCCATGGCTAGTCTGCAAAGGGAGTAGGAGTGAGTACCCCCTGCTTGTTTATGTACCACATAACTGTGGTATTGCCCGTCTTTATCAGCAGATTGCTAACCGATGACATTTCTGGATAGTTAAATCTTGAGCCAAAATATTCAGAAGCAAAAATATACCGACGCTTAACAGTGCGTTGGTTAAATTTAGCAAAAAATTACAGCAAGGCACATTATAGTCAGGGCCTAGGCAAGGAATACAGTACAAATGAAAATCCTTATGAGGTATTTGCTTACCACAAGTAATACAATTATTAATTTTTATTGACATCGGTAAGGAGCAAGAAAAAGTTTCCCCAACGGGATACTTAGCTTTAGGTTGAAGACTTTGGTTCTGAAACTCGAAAACGAAAATTTCAGGAGTCGGCCGACCGGTACTTGCGAACTGCTTCCGCTTTGAGCACCGCGCGGCAAGAAAGACTGATTAAAATGGCATCTGCTGCATGTTTTATACCCCTGACGTCGTGGAAGAAGAGACAGCAACCAACGCAGGACCCAAGACTTTGTTATTCAGGCCGACTGACGGCAACCTGCCAGCAGATTACCCAAATGTAATGACTGCAACAGTGAAACACGAAGAATATCTGTAGAGAAGAGAGAAAACTCTGCATACACTCAATGTTGAGACATGGATACATAAACATGTGGGTGGGCATTAGCAAGGAAATATATATGTATGCATGCATATATATATATATATATATATATATATATATATATATATATGTATGCATGCATATATATATATATATATATATATATATATATATATATATATATATATATATAGTATATCCAATGCTGTGGATATTTTTTGCACCCTTCTCCTGACTGATACCTTTCAACAATGAGATCCCTTTGATGCTTTGCAAGCTCTGTGCGAACCATGGCTTTTGCTGTAGCAGGCAACTGACTAAATGTCAGGAAAATCCTACTAAGACAGCTGAACTTTATTTGGGGTTCATCAGAGTCTAATTATGGCAGGTGTGTACCCAAGAAGACTCAAAATGTGCTTCAACAAAGGATTAGTTTAAGGGTGTGCACACTTATGCAACCAGCTTATTGAACGTTTTTTATTTTTTCCCTTAACTGATTTGTTTGTTTTTCAACTGAACTGTACAGGTTATAGGTCACATTAAAGGTGGGAAAAGCTCTGAAATGATTTATTGTGGTCTCATTTTTTTGCATCACAAAAAGCTGTCATTTTAACAGGGGTGAGTACACTTTTTATATCCACTGTGTGTGTATGTGTCTCGCTCTATGTATACATACATACATATATATATATATATATATATATATATATATATATACACACACACACATAGTGTGTGTGTGTGTGTGTGTATATATATATATATATATATATATATATATATATATTCACACACACACATACACACACACTGTGTGTGTGTATATATATATATACACACACACACATACACACACACTGTGTGTGTGTGTGTGTGTGTGTGTGTGTGTGTGTGTGTGTGTGTGTGTGTGTGTGTGTGTGTGTATTTCATTCATACATACATGTATAGGCATACTTATATATTTATTTTCATTAAGGTAGTCAATGTAGTTATCAAGCCCAAAACACTGGCTGGAATATCTGATCGGTACTTTTCTGTTAAACCCCTACCATGCGTCTCACCGTATTCCTAAGACGCATGGTTATTTTGTTGTTTCAACTGACCTGTTCCCTCTTCTAGCTGATTTTTTAACTTTTACTTGATTGGGTTGTTACATTTTTGCTGCTGAAATTATTGTTGGAGTCAATGATTATTTCATGAAATGAATGCCATGCCAGCGATTGCAGTACATGTGTGTATTTGTGTGGGACGTGGCATGCAGTTATGACAAACAGCTTCGGAGAGCATCAGGTATTAATAACTACAACACTCCCTATTTTGGAGCTGTACTTACATATGGTTCATTGCTCTCCATTAATCACTCACCACTGTGGTGGAATGTTGCTGCTCATGTATTTGTGAGCCTACCAACCTGTCATCCATCCACATTCTTCACGTCTGTGCCCTCTACGGCTGAAACAGGCATTGATACATCTGCAGCACTTTGGGGACTGCTACAGACAAGACAGCTGTACAAGACTATAAATTGCATTTGTTTGCAAGGTCCTGTTCACATGTAAAATTCATGTAGCAGTGATCTTTGTACTGTATGACACACGGGTGTGATAAAGTACAGTTTTGTACCTACCATAAATGTAGATGTTCGAGGATCCACATTGCTGCAGTCCTAACTATTGGGTAGTCCGCTGTCCAGTCGTCACGGCTTAGACTGACGCCAGTACGCCAGGGTACTAATGCGCATGACCGACATCATATCCTCAGTCTTTTCTTGCCCCAGATGTCAGAAGACCCTAAAAAGACAAGGCCAAAACCAAAACACACCAAACATACCTGCACCAAAAATATATACAATATATACAAAGGTACCAGAATATAATCTCACCTACACAACCACCCCTAAACACAGAGGGGAAGGAGGTAATTGGACTGCAGCAATGTGGATCCTGAACATCTACATTTATGGTAGGTACAAAACTGTACTATGTTCTTCATTCCACATTGCTGCAGTCCTAACTATTGGGTAGAATCCCAAAGCAGAGGTAAGGGAGGCTGGCAAATCATAAGGAAGCAGGAGCTGATAACATGCCTTGCAAAATAGCTGTGGCAAAACCAGCCCTAGACTTAGAGTAGAGAGGAAGGTGGTAATGCTTAGAGAAAGTATGCACTGAACTCCAAGTAGCTGCCTCCAAAATATCCTTAGTTGCCACCCCTTAGAAATGCTG
This sequence comes from Protopterus annectens, assembly GCF_019279795.1. Taxonomy (NCBI): domain Eukaryota; kingdom Metazoa; phylum Chordata; order Ceratodontiformes; family Protopteridae; genus Protopterus; species Protopterus annectens. Next base: position 291,115,553 of record NC_056735.1, read on the forward strand.
TTGAAGTGGCAGTAGCCCTAGTGGAATGAGGCCTAATCCCAGCTGGAATCTCCTTGCCATGATGGGAATAACAAAATGCAATGCAGAACCCAATCCACCTAGAAATAGTTTGTTTTGACACAGGCTTGCCCAACTCAAAGCAAAAGAAACAAACAACTGCTGAGACTGCCTAAAATCCTTAGTCCTGCTTAAATAATAACGCAATTGCCTGTGTACATCTAAAGTGTGCAAAATCTTTTCCCCTTTATTTTGGGGATCTGCATAGAAAGTAGGTAAATGAATAGTTTCGTTTAACGCCACACGACAAACCACCTTAGGCATCAAGGAAGGATTAGTAATGATACCCTATCCTTATGAAAAATCAAAAGGCTCAACCGCCATAAGGGCCTGTAACTCAGAAACCCTTCTTGCAGAAGTAATGGCCAACAAAAAGCAGTCTTCCATGACAAGTATTTCATTTCGCTCAAAAGGTTGTAGAGTAAGTTTCTCCAACACAAAATTGAGATCCCAAGCAGGAGTAGGAGCTCGGGGGGTCTTATATTCTTTGCCCCTCTAAGAAATTGCTTGAACAAAGGATGTGAAAACAATGGTGGGTCACAATCATAGTGAGCTGAAATTGCTGCAGCATGAATCTTAATGGAAGAGAAAGACAAACCTTTGTCCAATAACTCAGTAAGATATTGAAGAGCCACACTCAAATTAGGCTCGAAATCTCCAAATTCTTTGCTGCAGTCCAAAATAAAAATCTCTTCCATTTTTCTGTGTACACCTTCCTTGTACTAGGTCTTCTGGCTTCCATAATCACATTTAAAACTTGTTGAGGAAGTTGAGACCTGCTGTCTTTCAAAACAGAATATGCCAGGCTGTTAGATGAAGAGAGTGAAGCTTGACATTGAGCAGACGACCGTCCCTCTGAGACAACAGGTGTGGAATCAAGGGTAAAGGCCATGGAGGCTTCCTTACCAGACTCCTCAGTAATGGGTACCAGTGCTGGCGAGGCCAATCTGGAGCTATTAAAATCATCCTTGGCTTGTCTTGTCTGACCTTTAGAAGCACCTTTGGGAGAAGAGGAAGAGGTGGAAAAGCATACACATGAAGATTTTTCCAACTGAAAGAAAGAGCATCCACTTTCCAAGCTGTGTGATGAAATCGAGCAAAACTTTGGCAGCTGGTGGTTTAGTGGAGAAGCGAACAGATCTATGTCTGGAGTTCCCCATGACACTGTCAATTTTTGAAATACATGAAGATCCAGTTTCCACTCGTGGGGATCCATGATTTGCCTGCTTAACACATCTGCTAAGGAGTTCTGTGGTGGCGGCAGAAACCTTGCCTGAAGAGTTAGTTGCAAGCTGAGCGCAGTGTCCCATAAAATCATTGCTTGCCTGCACAATGGGTAAGAATGTGTTCCCTTGTTTGTTGATGTACCACATGACAGTTGTGTTGTCTGTTAGAATCAACACCTGCCCTGGAAGAAGTAACTCCTTGAAAGCCATTAAAGCAAACTGGACTGCTAACATCTCTTTCATGTTGATATGTAGATGCTGTAGTCTGGCAGGCCACTTGTCTTGTATCCATTTTCCATCTAGATGAGCTCCCAAGCAATGTCTGAGGCATCTGTCGTTAGAATCTGACTCGCCTCTGGCCGGGTCACAGAGAGTCCCTTGTTTAGGTGACATTCCTGAGCCCACCACAAAAATTCCTTTTGAATGCAAGGTATTATTTGAATGACAGTGTCCAAATCCTGGCAGTGCTGTGTCCATAGATTTTTAGATACCATTGTAGCTTCCTCATATGCAGTTTGGCATTGGGAAGCACCAGAATACAAGATGCCATGAACCCTAAGGCTTGAAGGACTGTCCTTGCAGTCAGCCCGGACTGAAGAGATAGTTGATGGAAGTAACTGGATAGATTCTTTTGTTTGTCCGGGGTTAAAAAGGCCATCTGGGCTGCTGTATTCAGTCTCACACCCAGAAAGCACATGTCTTGAGAGGGTACTAGACTGGACTTTATTTCGCTCACAGAATACCCTAGGCATCTTAGCACTGCTATAACATATTCCAAATGCTGTAGAAGGTCTTCCTTTTCTTGAGCCAGAATCAGGCAGTCGTCCAAGTAAGGATAGATTTGAATTCCTTTTAGCCTGAAGTAAGCTATCACTGGAGCCAGAACCTTTGTGAATACTCTGGGCAGTGGATAAGCCAAAGGGCAATGCAGAGAACTGATAATGAGAATTTCCAGCTCGAAAACGCAGATACTTCCTGCAACTTAGCCTTATAGGCACATGAAGGTAAGCTTCCTTGAGATCTAAAGTTACCATCCAGTGATCTTTGCCCAGCAGAGGTAAAAGCTGTTGTAACGTCAACATTTTGAACTTGGGAATGTCCAGATAAGTGTTGAGGATAGATAAATCCAGAATTGGTCTCCACGTGTTCCCCTTCTTTGGTACTAGGAACAGGCGAGAATAAAATCCTAGGCCCCTTTCTGGCACAGGAACTGACTGAATGGCTCCTATTTGGAGCAACAGAGAAATTTGCTTGTGAGCCTCTGTTCTTTGTAGAGGAGGAATGTCTGGCATGCCTTTGAAAGGAGGCAAGGTATGGAAATAAAACCTGTAACCGTGGTGAATGATATCCAGAATCAGAATAAGGAGGATACTCCTGCAAGTCTTCAGCCGAAGACTCAGAAGCCTCCGAACAGTGCTCAAAACTCTCAAACTCAGGTTCCACCCTAGGTCTCTTATCAGGAGGGGGCATAGAACCTCTAATCATAGTAATCAAATCCTCTGCCATTTTAAGCATATGTTTCTTAGGCAAAGACCCTGAAGCACTAGGAGAAACCCCCACTGAAGCTACACTAGGCCTGCCTCTCAAAGAAGCCTTGGAAACAGAGCGGGAGGCTCTAACCACCTTAGGAAGAGAGGAAGAACAGCCACCTGAGAAGCCCCTCAGCCTGGCCTACTTCCTGAGAGGATACATCCTGTAACAATAAAGTCTCTCCCTGAGACTCCAAAGAAACACCTGGCAGAACCTCCGGCTCCACTGAGCCTTCTAAAGAACCGCCAGGGACTGTCGGTTCTTCCACTCTAGGCTTTGCTGCTTTATCCTTGCGCTTTTGGCCGCTCCGGACGCCGAACCTCCGACGCCATTGTATAATTACAACGCTTCCCAAACACTAACCTCGCACTGTCTAACCTTCTCTTATTAGTGCGTTTGTTAAATCTTGCTCAAGGCGGCATCCAACAACGTCGTGCTCAGGCCCTAAACAAGGAATACACAAAGCATGGTAATGCCTAAGAGGTATCTGTTTCCCACAAGAAATACAGTTATTCACTTTATCTGACATCCGGTAAAATACTGAGGCAAGAAAAAACAAAATATTCCAACGGGTACTTAGCCAACTTTGATTCGGTCTGAAACTCTGACTTCAGAAACTTTCAGACGCCAACAAAATTGCTTCTGCATCGGACCATGCGGCAAAAGACTGGATATGGCGTCGGTCATGCCCTGACGGCGCCGTCAGCCATATACTTTGGTATTCGGGCCGACTGGACAGCGGACTACCCAATAGTTAGGACTGCAGCAATGTGGAATGAAGAACATCACACCACAGCAAACGATCTAGTAATAAAAGGAAAATCACTGTGGTATACATTCCTTCATTCCTATCCACTGGTACTGTTTGTGGTTATTTGTAGTACCAACTACATCTTTTGGAGGACCTTTTGAAAGTCTACCCATCTTGGTCTGTCACGGACCTTTGAGTCTTCCTTGTGTTCGAGGAATACGGCGAGACGCGTGCTAGGGGGTTTATTGGAAAAGTACCATCTGATCCATGGTAACAGAATGCAAACAATTATTTCATTAGATTTATAGAAATTACAGCGGATGTTTTTAAAATTACATGAAAGATTACTGTAAAGTGGAAATGTATAATGTAACGAACCTCTGTGGAATATAATATACTGAAGAACTGCAGATGTTCTTTTCTTAACTCTTTTTATCTGAGACTGTCATTTTGACTGGGAAATCTAGTTAGCCTCTATGAAGTATACTGTGTGAGAAGCTGCTGTTCTCTACCTTTTGCTTGTCTGGGACTGTTAATCTAAACATGGGAAATTCTAACTTGTGGAAAAAGAATAAAACAAGGACTTCTTGATCTAAGACTTGCTATATGTTTTTTATTCTGTGGCTTCATTCATCCACAATAATTGGAAGTAGGAGCAAAAGATGCAATTAGACTGTTTTTTCTGGTGTCATTCTATTTGAATAAAACATACTATTTTATTTACCTTGTGCAGGTGAAATACTATTTTGTATGAACAATCCAATACTTTGAAAAGTCAAGAGCTTTAATTTGCTCATTTATTAAATACTCTGGTTGATGTCTTACTTTATTAATGAAGGGTATTCCCAAGCACTGCTGTGACTACTGGTATCTGCATTTTGGAAGAGACTGCTAGTCCATCAGCAATTATACTCCATTGTTGCAGGAGTGGTCAGAAACTGAGATTTTGGTATTAGATTAGTAATCTGAGTGGTGGCAGCAAAATGTGAATACAAGAAAGTTGCAATGTAACTGCTGAGGCAAAGGTAGCCATTCCTGGGAAAGTGTGTGTGTGTGTGTGTGTGTGTGTGTGTGTGTGTGTGTGTGTGTGTGTGTGTAACACAGTTCAGCTAAGTCTTTGTTAATGTTGCTAAATCTGCAATGGAAAGCACTAGGCGAAGAGTAAGGGATGACTTTTGAGACTGTTTTTTTTTTTTTAAATGCTCACCTGAAGTGGAATCCAAATGTTCACTTCTCTTACAATTACCAGGCAAAGAAGATGCATAGGAATCATTTCCAGACAGCACTCACCTGTAAATAATTAAAGCACTTACAAAGCAAATAATTTATCAGACAGAAGCATACAGACTCCAGAAAGAAAAACAGCAAGCTTTGCCATTTTCTAGCTATAAAAGGACAACATCAAGGGTGGTTCAGATGAAAGCTTCTTAGCACTTCTCTAGCAAAGGTAGGCAAAAAAATTCTTATTGAAGAGGCATGCTCTAACAGGAAGAGACTGTGAAAAAATGTTAACAGTGAGCCTCATATCTCCAGCAAAGCACTTATCCAAGTCCCAAAGGAGGAAAGAATTAAAGAGGGGACGGGGTTACCCACCCCCTTCACAGTCACATCTCCGGAAAGAAAACAATATAAGGATAGCCAACAGGAACAGATAAGGAAAGGCAGCTGAATGCTATACAGTTACATAATTGTTGAAACCACCTCACTAATCAGGTTAATTCAATATCTGCTATTAAAATAATATCCAATCTCAATGGCTACAGCAAAATGCAAAAACAAGAACTCCAGTCATCCAGTCTGTAGTAGTGGCTTTATCACTCTATGCCAATGGAGTCCACTGATTTCATCCAGTCTGTAGTAGTGGCTTTATCACTCTATGCCAATGGAGTCCACTGATTTTTCACAATGCATGATAACTTTAAAAATTCCTGAAAGCATTACTGACTTGTGTAACAAAATAAGAAAAATATTTTTAACACAAGCAATAGAAACCTGCTGTGATAACACAGTGAGTTCATATTCTTCTTAAAATGAATTTAAGTATAATCAAATGGTTTTACTCAAATTAATTTGCGCTGTGCTTATACTCTATGCAGCAAATGTGACAATTATACAATGAAAATGTTTATTTACACCTATTAGAAAGATGATATATCTAACTGAAAATTACATACACTTACAATTCTACATGTGTTCATATCTATAGATTTCTTCCCACACTCCAGAGTACTAGTAGGCTGGACATACTAAATTGGCTATAGGTATGTATACGTGTGGTATGAAGAACAACTGCAACAAGGCTAGCCATCCAGCACGGTGAATGAACCTCAGTTCTAGATGATTGTCACTACTGAAGTGCCACCCCAACCCCATGTGCAAAAATGAAGACCCACTAGGACTATGCTAACATTTTTGCAGTTTATCAAAATAAACGTACCATGAGGACGCCAAAAGACCACCAATCAGCACTCTGCGTGTGACCTCGACGGTTAACTACCTCTGGTGCCATATACTCTACTGTGCCACAGAATGAATATGCCTTCTTTTCATGGTCTATTGACTCTTTACTCAGTCCAAAATCTAAAAAAGGGAAAACAGATAGGACAGCCATTTTATGGGTGTGTCTGAAAATAAACACGTTTAGGGTATAACCTGCAATACACATTAATGTCCTTGTTTATTTCACGCAACTCTAATCAATACATGCTCCTCCTTACTGCTTGAGGAAGAGTTCCATGGGTGTGTCTGAAAATAAACACGTTTAGGGTATAACCTGCAATACACATTAATGTCCTTGTTTATTTCACGCAACTCTAATCAATACATGCTCCTCCTTACTGCTTGAGGAAGAGTTCCAGTTTGTTGAAACAATCAGAGAGGCCACTATAGCTACCAACAGCATGGAGTGGTTTAAAGAAAGCTTTTATGTACTTACAATAATGATAATTCTGGATAAGCAGGTCCATTCTTGTTAACTGCAAGACTAAGAGTGTAGGTGTTAAGCAGCTTGGCATCCAAAAGCTTTCCCAGACAACTACACCCCTCCGCTTTACATACAACAGCAGAAAAACTTTCTCCTCCAGATCTCTAGTATGCTATGCAATGTGAACAAAGTATACAAAAGAGACCTCTATACCAATTCAGCACCAGTTTGGGGAGGGGGCAGAGTATAATAATGAGACTGGACCTTGCTCATCCAGGATTTGTCATTATGCAGAGTTATAAACTTTTGTATGTGGTATAAAAAGGGCTGTTCACAAGCTCACCTTCCTGGGTAGTATCCATCACCACAACATACCTCTGAATTATATAGCCCTAAAAGAAGACCAAGTTCTGGATATGACATCTAGCTTATAGGGTTTTGCAAAGGTAGGCAATGAACACAAAGCAACTGCTCCACAAACGTCATCCAACTTACTATGTCTTGCAAAGGTATTCAGAAAAAAACAACTAGATGCTGCATAAATATCATCCAAGGATGCATTATAAAAGAAGGCTTGAGAGACTACAGATAGTCTAGTGGAATGGGCTCTAGGTTCAAAGTCTTAACTTATTATAACAGCATTTAAAACAATCAAGTCATCCATTTAGCAAAATGTAATACGATAGGTTCATAAGAGATAACTAGGCTAACAACCACAGGGGGCCTCTTTATGCTTAGCCACGCTTCACAAATATGTATGACAAGTCTTGATGCCCTAAGGTTATTTTATGGGGTATACATAGCCCTGACCATGGATGGTCAAGCATTTACAGGCTGATTCCTCCTACTACAGACACAGGTCCCAGACCATTGGTAAATTTCTGATTTCCCATCCACTGGTCCAAGTTATGCTCGACTCCGGATAGAAAACAGCTCTGCTTCACATGGATGGGAAGCCTGTTCCAGAGAACGGGTAGTCTCTTGAGACATATACCTGTCCCTCCAGGTATATGTCTCAGAATCTACAAGCAAGGTTTGGGAGATGATGGGTATGAAGTCTTTTCTGAACAACTCAGCTCTATCCACACAGAGCCAGAGTCATCTATGAACATCCGGACAATGCAATAAATATTCTCCTCTATTAGAACAGTATGGGAAAATACTGGAAGGTGTATTAACTGATTAAAGTTTGAGTCAGTGGCTACCTCTAGTAGGAAAGGAGTGCTTGTACATTTGGAAGCTGTGCCCTTATAAATCTCTAAAAGAATGCATAGATAAGGCTTGCAGCTTAAACTATTAGACACTAAAAAATAGTGTTGTCCAAAACAAATTCATTAAATACCATACAGGCCAATTCAAAAGGGATAGGGCAACTTTTTCCACCACAAAATACAAATCCTACAGTGCAACGTGATCAGTAAGTGCAGTTCTGAAAAGAAACTTTACCTTTACAAAGGCTTTACACACTTTCAAAGATATCAAGGACATGAAACTGAAATCTTGACAGAAACTGGGAAACAGCATTACAATGTAGACCAGAGTCATGTTGAAGACTTATGGTATAAAGACGAGTATACGAATCCAGCTCCTTTGACGGAGCCGAAATGGAGAAATGAATTACTCCAGTGACTCTTAAAAGTTTCTTTCATATTGGGCTTTTGTGTAGAAGTGAAAACCCTAACTACTCTACAGACGTAGCTAGGACCTCAGGTCATTAAGGAAACTAGAAAACACAGCATGCAATTCAGCACAGTGAGTGAAGATCTGTGCATGGCTTGCTGGAAAGATGGAACAGTCATGTCTAGAAAGGCTGAAGGGAGAGCTGTGTCTCCAACAAACAAGTCTAGAGCAAGGGGAAGAAGACTCTGAAGTGACGCTGGACATGTGCTATTTGACTTTTTGGAAAAACATCAAGATCAGTGAAGCCTGACATTGCAGTGAAGGCACAAGCACTACTTTTGGGTGATAACATTCCTGGGGCATTCCCTGGGGGGGGGGGGGTGCTGAGGGGTGAATAAGCAAAACGAAAATCTGCCATTACAAAAAAGAAGTTGATGCACTTGTTGTTGGTTGGAGGAAGCAAATAGGTTGCACCAAGGCTTCTCCCAGCAACCGGGCAACTTTCATTCTACTGATGCACTGAGGGGACCATCAGAAGACAACACAGCCTATCCACTAAGAAGCTGGTTTCCAATCAGAAAGTAGTTGACTGACATAGCTCACTCCCATACCCTTAATGTTTCCTGACAAAAGAGACAGAAGTAGGTTTCCCTTTCTGATGTAACAAGACACTACCATGTTATCAGTGTAGACTGCTATCATACCTTAGGGTAGAGAGTCTTGGAAAGTTATCAGTGCAAAGACTGCCTTCATCTCCATAACTATGATGCGCAAATTGGCTCACAATTGTAGCCATACACCTTGAACTGTCTGCACATGACTATGCCCCTACCACAGGGCAGAAGTGATTGTGGTGACTGCCATTATAAGGACATATGTCTGAGATGGGTTGCCTAAAGATAGGTTTCCAATGTCCAAACAGCACCTTATTTATGGATTGTAGGTCTGGATATTTTTGTGTGTGCAGACATCAGGTTTGAAATTGGAGATCAATAAAACATAACTTCCACTTAAGTACTTTAATATAAATCATTTGTTAAGGATGCCAGGGCAATTTGTAGCTACCATCAGCCTTAGAGCCCTTAGGGAAAGAAGGTCTGTGACAGACTGTAACTGAACATCTGAAAGACTAATTTCCTAAGAGACAGGATCTTGTCTGCGGGTAAGTGCACCTTGCATGCAACTGTATTTAGGTTGCAACTTATGAGTATGAGCAGTGTAGGTGGCTCCAACTGCTACTCTACAGTATTATCAGAGAGGCTGTAGCAAGAAGCCAGTCAACAATCAAGGGAATCACTTTTGCTTCCTGCAACCTCTGGTCCACTGAAACTACAAACAAACACTTGGTGAACCCCTATGAGCTGATGGAAAACCAAATGAAAAATTCCTAAACTGAGAAAAACTGGCTCCTACTCAGATGTTCATCTACCTCCTGGACTCATTGGCTATCTTGACATGCCAGGTAAACATCTTGGACAGCCAAAGAGCATATTGCAGTCCACTTTTAGCAGATATGGAAAGATGTGATGCCCAGTGTCCACTGAAAAGGCTTCTTTGGGACTTAACTGGTTAAGGCTACTGAAGTTTAGGATACACTGGGGATTATTTGTCTTCAATGGAGCCAGAAATTACAGAAGTATTCATTTATTGTTTGTTGACTGGGTAGGCAGATTGGTCCACAAACCCATTTCAACTATGATATAATGCAGCAAAAAGTACATACAAGTGGGCCCCCTTCACATGGTTGACATTGTAGAATGTTGAAGACCATATGGCCGAAACCATATGATCGACTTTCGAAATGTCGACCATGCGGAACCGGCATGTCCGTACAATGCGGAATGGAAAGATTTCCATCTTCCACACTGTAGTGCGATCTTGGAGTTGGTATATTTAAGTTCTGTGGGGGGGCAGAGCCCCCCACGATGTGTGCAGGGGAGCTTGCCTCCCTGCTAGCAGTGTGAAGGTAAGTGATTGTTGTGTTTTTTTGTTTTTTTTTTTTGTTTTTACATGGTCGACATTTCGGAAGTCGATCATATGATCTCCGCCATATAGTCTTCGACATTCTGAAATGTCGACCATGTAAAGTAGACCCATACAAATCACATTGCTCATTTCACAGCAATTAGTACATACTGCACAGAGTTCCATACTTGTTACATAGTTCATTTTACAGCAATGAATACAAAATAACAAATAAATAAAGTGTAGTCAAGATTACATACAACTATAACTGCTCGTATTTAACAAGTGAAATACAGAGTTTCAGGATAATTGTATACAGATACCTTATGTTGATTTATCAACTTTGAGAATTCTGCGATTGAGCATAGGAAGGATGCTGGTAGAGCAGAGAATTAAGCGAGATAAAACAAATCCTACCAGTTACAGAGAAGCAAACCATGCAAAAGGCAGAATTAGATGGGTATGAACTGAGTCGGGTAACGAAAGGGGGAGGGGAAAATGGAGTGTAACAGTTGAGAAAGATTGAGAAAGAGGATTTTGTATGTGTTAAACGAAGAAGAGTTTCCTACAACATGGTAACAGCTTTTAATACAGCCTACACTGGAGCTGGTGAGAAGAAAATGGGAGGTTTAGCCACTGTTTTTAGGACATCAGCTTTCTACATTTCCTTTAGATATCAAATATATTTTTTTAAATATTTGTAGATTAATATGTTGCCCGACTTCTTGTGGAATCTTGCTCCTGTTTACAGTGACAAATCTTGCAGAAGCTCTTTTCCTTAAATGCAAGGTTAGGGGGTGGTTTGACAGGTAAGAGCATTGTTGTTGTCCAAGTATGAATATGTATAGTGAGTGAGTGAGTGACTTGGAGCCAAAGGAAAGGCAATAGTGTTCAAAGGTGATTTCAAGGCAATATTGGAAAGGAAAAGAGCAGATCTTGCATGAATGGATAGATAACTGGCTTTACCTAGGGAAAGACAGCAGTATTCAGTGTTGTGGCTAGACTGATGGATCAACAGAGTGTACTGACACTGATATGAGTAATATCAGTGCTGTGCACAGAGTGCATGGTGATACTGGGCAGTGCATATTACACTTTAGGAATAAGCACATTTAGTTAAAGACTTGATATTATGTTAGTTTTTTGTATTAAGATTTAAAATAACTCACTAAAATAAGAATGCATTTTCTGTGCTGAATAGATTGCTGATGACTTCTTAAAATTTCTAATATAAACCAAACAGTAATTTCCCTGCCAGTTTTCAGTACTCAATGCTAAATCTTAACATGATGCTGTTAGCAAGAGGTTCTACTAACAAGGTAAACATCAAATGCAACACAGAACAGCACTGTTTAGTGACTTTTATGGTTAATATAGCTGTAGATGCATATGAACTAGAATGAAGAAAGTTCCTTCAAAATTTCATGAGTGTTAATGAAAAGATACATCATTCTAAGGCACTACAGAGATGCATAAAATCTAGAGAAATTAATAATTTCTTGATGTTCAAGTTAATTCTGGGAATAGTTAATTTCTTAGCAGAAGCATAACCTATAAATGCTAGCTTTTTTAAATGTCTTTGAGTTTGTCTATTCAGAAGGAAACCTGCTTTGTCACAATAAGTACAAAAGGGACTAATGTTTTAATTATAGACGTTAAAAGACTCCGATATTTGGGTGGGGGTCAATATGTACAGAAGCAATGGCTTACAAGAACATTCAAAAGGACCTTTCACTTCTTTCAATCAGGACGAGATTGTCATAATGGTTCAAGTGTTTATTTTACAGACACGTGCAGGGTTTGATTCTCACATGGGGTAACTGGCTATGCTTAAAATGACCCACAAGAGCAGTTATCCTAGTACTAACCTATGATACCTATATTTCCAACACTGAGGAAATCACAATTTTTTAAATAACAAAAGTATCCTCAAGGATTGCTAGTGGCTTTGTGGAAGTAATCTGCATGTTTCAATAAGTAAATGTGACTTTACTCTCGCGTCCTGTTAATTTATTTTATACAGAATGCAAACATTATTCATTTTATTAAACAGTTAGTGGTGCACAGCAAAACATACCTTATGCTAACTTCAAACCTGTACTGCCTTAATCTTTATCCTTAAGTTAACATTTCACAATAACATTCTAAATTTTTTTTAGCAATAGTGAAATATTTTCAGCTGGGTTTTTTGTGGAATTAGTTTTGATCAATATACATCCCCAGTAAACAAACATGAAAAAAACAAAACAAAGCCTGGAGCTTAACTATTTTTAAACTTATTTGATCTCTTACTTCAGGCACTAATAACCCTAATCACATAAATGATTTAATTTTCAGTTAAATGACTGGCAATATTATTACAGCAAAATTCATATGTCTTCAGCAAAATGTTTCAAACAGTACCTAAATGGTACACATTATCAAAATAAGTTACTAAATTATTTAAAATATTTTCTACAACTAACTTAAATTTAGTAAAAGATTTAATGTCTTGTAAATGTTTTTGTGTTATACATAGATTGCATCTTCTGGTTAACCTTTAAGACTTGTGGTAATGCAGATTAACAGTTTTTGTTGTATTTGTCCTAAAGTTAATGTAGTTTTATGATAAATGATTTGCTGGTATTTTTATTTACTAAAGATATACAATCTAAACATATTTTCACTCCAGTCTGTATTTTGGACTTTGCCGTACTTAAATTATTTTGAATTCTCACCAGTTGCCTACTCCAATCTTTACTTTTATTCCAACACCAAATAAAATTCTTAAATTAAATTTTAATCTTGCACCACATAAAAGGTTTAAAATAAATGTCAGTTAAAAGAACCCTGAGAATATAGCCTGTCAGCCTGCAACCTGTCATTAAACAGCAAAACATAATTTCAGTAAGAAATTATTTATAATCTATACATTTAATGAAGTAAGATTTAATAGAGTAAGAGTAACCACAGCCGCTCAAATTCTGAGCCCCAATAATGTTAGAATGATGCAAAAAAAAAAAAAAAAAACAAATAATTACCATATTCAAGGTTTAAATCACAAATCCAATATTTCAGATATTTTGCTGAAGTTTAACTATAAGCTGGGGGTCAGCAATGTTGATTAGAGTGACATCATCTACATAGAGTATTAATGGATTCTTTGGCTTCAGTGTGTAAGTCCTTGATAAAAAACTATGAAAAGCACCAGACCTAATATTAATGCTTGTGGGACACCACCTGAGACTTAGAAAGGGGAACAGTTCATTTAGTCAGTGAACTGCCTGGAGTCTTTGATGTGGTAACTGCAGATCCATGAGAGAGACAGAAGCAAACTTAGGCCTTGTGAGTCTAAGTGAAAAATAATTTGATGGGATACTAAAAAATGTTCCGGACAGATCCAGGGACAGATCCAGGAGGGTCCATAAGTGTACTCACTCATTTATTTATTTCCAGTTTGATGACCAGGGAGATTCACTGGGCTCAAAGAGCCCATTTTCAGTGGAGGCCAGGGAAGAAAATCTCCAATAATACATAGTACAAGCACCATAATATAAAGTACAATACATAGTAAAAACAGAAACAAACTAAGCAAATTTTACATACAAAAATGGCAAAAACTAAACAAATGTTAAACAGCAGCTTGGAGAAGGATGTAAAGCATATTTACATGTTTAGTGGTTGAGAACTTTTAGTTATGTACTTACCATAACTTTAGATGTATGGGATCCATCTCGCCTACATTCTCTACAGATGTGTTCGGAGCCGATCCTCTGCTCCGACTCGGCACGCTATACAATGGAACGAAGTCTCTTATTGGCTGAGTTACCTCATATCCCAGGATGCACCACTACTGCTTCCCCAGATCTTGTTTGTCCGCACACATGCACACACACATAGACTGTTGTTATAAGATTGCCAGGTGTTTCAAGAGAGGAAACAGTTGTATTCGGACCGTCCGGTCTCTTCTGGCCTCCAAGGCAGGGGGAAGGAGGGTGGGTTATTAGGAATGTAGGCGAGATGGATCCCATACATCTAAAGTTATGGTAAGTACATAACTAAAAAATGTAATGTGATCCTATCTTGCCTACATTCTCTACAGATGGGACAGCGTCCCTAGCACCTAATTCCTGGGTGGCTCACTGGAAAACGGTCCGGAGAACCGTGGAACCGAAGGAAGCTCGACCCCTAGATGCCACATCCAATTTGTAGTGAGAAATAAAGGTGTGTAGAGAAGACCACATAGCAGCCGCACAGATGTCATTAATAGAGAGCTTGGAATGAAAGGCTGCCGAAGTGGCCATAGCCCTGGTAGAATGAGCTATCACTGGAATTGTAAGCTCTTTATTTGAAATGCGATAAATATGACTGATACAGTCTCTGATCCACTTGGCAATAGTGACTTTCGTGACGGCTTTGCCCAATTTATTGTCCGAAAAAGACACAAACAGTTGATCTGATTTTCGTGCTTGGTGTGTCCTATCCAAATAGAAACGTAATTGTCTGTGCACATCTAAGCTGTGAAAGGTATACTCAGCTCTGTTTGTATACTTAGGGAAAAAAAACGGTAATTCCAGTGATTGTTGCAAACAAAAGTTAGAACAAACCTTTGGTATAAAGGATGGGTTTGGTCTAAGAGATACTCTATCCTTGTGAAATACCAGGTATGGTGGTTTGACACATAAGGCTTGAAGTTCTGAAACTCGCCTGGCTGATGTGATAGCAACTAGAAGGGCAGTCTTCCAAGAAAGAAATTTCAAGTCACAGGTTGCTGCCAGCTCAAAGGGAGGTGCGGTTAATGCGCCTAACACTACGTTAAGGTCCCACGGTGGTGCGGGATGAGATATAGGGGCATGAAGCCAAGCTCCTTTAATAAAAGCTTTGCACAACTTATTGCTCATTAAAGGTGGTTCTACATTCTCGTGAAAATTGGAAATAGCTGCCAATTGAACTTTGATGATAGACACCGAACACCCTGGTTGAACAGGGAAGTTAAAAACTTCAGAACCTCTGACACCGAAGCTGTCATAGGGTCTAATCCTCGGAGTTGGGCCCAAATAGCAAACCTCTTCCATTTACTGCTATACATCTTTTTAGTAGAAGTCTTGTGGGCCGAGGACAAAATATGCATGACTTCAGGGTCGAAAGAATGGCTCCTAACTATGGTCGGAAGAGGAGTAGCCAAGCTGCTAGCTTCAATGAATGGAGGGACTGATGGAGCTGTCCTGACTGATGCGTCAGGAGGTCCGGAACTTGGTCCAGGAACCAGGGACCGTCCAATGCATACTTGCGAAGAAAGGGGAACCAAACTTGACGAGGCCAGTATGGGGCGATTAGAATAATTTTGTTTCCCAAGCGAATCGCCTTCTGAATCACCTTGGGGAGAAGGGGAACCTGTGGAAAGGCGTATAGCAGACCGGGGGGCCAAGCTTGAACCAGAGCATCCTTGGGGATCTCCCCCGGAACTGGAATGAGAGAGAAGAACTGCTGGCATTTTGCGTTGAGGGGAGTTGCAAAAAGATCGCAACATGGAACTCCCCATCTCGTGAAAATCTGTGTTAGCACTTTGTGATTCAAGGACCATTCGTGAGGGGGGAGAGAATAGTCCTGCTCAGTCTGTCGGCTATCACATTGGATGTCCCCGGAATGTGTGTTGCCACTAGAAAGCAGTTGGTAGCAATCGCCCAATCACATACCTTCATGGCCTCTCTGCAAAGGGGGTAAGACCTGGTCCCTCCTTGCTTGTTCAAGTACCAGACTACCGACATGTTGTCGGACTGAATGGCAATCGTCCCCTGGGGGAGGTGATCGTGCAGTGCTTGCAACGTTAAAAGCACCGTCCTCATTTCCAGGATATTGATGTGGAGAAGATTCTTGTTGGAGTGCCACGTGCCTTGGACCGACCTGTCCAGATAATGTCCCCCCCACCCTGTCTGGGAGGCGTCCGTAGTCAACGTGGCCGAGGGGGATGGGGAACGAAGGGTCGCCCCTGATCCAGGTTGGAGGAAAGAAGCCACCAACGAAGATCCTGTTTGCACATCTCTGTGATCAATATGTGGTGACTGAGGGGGAGGTCTTGATAAGACCACTGGACTGAGAGGAGCCACTGGAGTATCCTCATATGCAACCTTGCCAAGGGGACGAGAAGAATGGTGGCTGACATGGAACCCAACAGCTGCAGGACCATTCTCGCTGGAGCGCGACGTCTGAGGAGTAACGCCCGAACCTGAGACTGCACTGTTGCTATCCTTTCCGCAGGAAGATAGACTCGCATCTGCCTTGAGTCTATTTCTGCACCAATAAACAGAATACGCTGTGATGGCAGCAATACGGATTTTGTCCAATTGAAGGTGATTCCTAAGGAGTTGCCTAGGGAGATAGTGGCTGCTAGAGTTTTTAAGAGTAGATGCCTTGAGGTGGCAGTTAGGAGCCAGTCGTCTAGGTATGGAAACACCTGGAATCCTAGGCTTCTCAGGTGAGCAGTCACCACTGCCAAACATTTGGTGAACACCCTGGGGGCTGTGGTGAGACCAAAGGGCAGTGCACGGAACTGGAAATGACTGTCCCCTAGGCTGAAGCGCAAGTGTCTCCTCGACACCTGATCTATCAGAATGTGATAATAGGTGTCTTTGAGATCTATGGAGCACATCCAAACACCCTTCTCCAGAAGCGGGAGAATGGTTTGCAAGGTGACCATCCGGAATTTGGACTTTTTCACTGATCGGTTTAACCTGCTGAGATCCAAAATGGGCCTCAAGTCCCCGGTCTTTTTTGGTACCAAAAAGAATTTTGAGTAAGTCCCTGATCCGGCCTGATCTGCGGGGACAGGTTGGATGATTCCTTTTTGAAGCAGCTTTGAAATTTCGATGGCTGCCAGATCCCGTTGACTGGGTGGTGGGTCCGGGATTCTTTGGGATGGTGGGGGGGGTTTGAGAGAAGGGAATGGTGTAACCTCCGGCGATGCTTCAGAGCACCCATTGGGTCCTGAGTGATACTTTCCCAGGCCTTTAGGTGCCTCGAAAAACGACCCCCGACTGGCTCCGGAGCTGCACAGTCGGGCACTCCTTCAGGGATGCTGGAAGGAGGAGGAGCCACGAAAGGACTCGCGGTCTCCAGTGTTGCGGGGGCCTCCGCCGCCTCTGGGACGGCATCTCCCTGAAAAATTTCCCCTTCCTCTGCCTCTAGAAGGGGAATCGCTCTGCTGCGATGAGTAAGGCTTTTGAGACTTACGGAACCACATTTTCCCTCCTCTTTGAGCCTTGGGATAAGGTCTGAAGGGAGTGGAAAACCGGGCCCCTACGGCAGTTAAAGTCTTACCCTCCTGCTCGCAGCGAGTCAAAGTGACCTTTACCTTGGGTCCAAAAAGGGAGGACCCATCGAAGGGGGCATCGGCAAAGGAAGACTTAAAGGCCTCCGCAAAGTGACACAGGTGTAGCCAGGCTTATCTCCGTTGAGCAACACCTGTGCCCGCCGCTCTGCTCGCTCCTTCGGCTGCATACGAAATGAGCCTCATGGACGAGTTGGATAGGGAGGACAGGGTAGCCAACTGGGAGTTAACCGTCTGGGCTAACTGCTCAGGTAAGTTACCGGAGAGGGTATCCGAAAGCTCCTTGACCAGATCCCTCTGCAGTCTCGTAAAATGCGTCAAGTAGTTCAGAGACCTTAATGTAAAGGTTGCTGAAGCAAGGGTGCGCTTCCCGTATCGATCCATGCTCCTAGACTCCTTATTAGGAGGATGGACGGACGTTGAAGCCTCTGCCACATCTTGTTGGGTGGCAGATGCCACCACCAAGGCATCTACAGCCACACCTTTGGAAAGAAAGTCCTTATCCGGGGGTGCCGAAAGGAATTTATTGGGGTGAGCTGGCACCGGTTCAACAGAGTCCGGGTGTTCCCACGCCCTTCGATAGATCAAATCCAAGAGCTCATCGAAGGGCGGAGACACCTAGGAGGTGGAGGGCTGAGCCCCGAAGGCCTTGAGGAACACTGACTCCTCAGCAGAAGGGGGTTTGGACTGCCAGTCTCCTCGTTGCTTAAGGATTTCCAAGATGTCCGCAAAGGATACATCATCCGAGGACGACTTGGGGACCCTTCCGCATCATCAAGGTCGGTATCCGAGGTGAGAGACTCATCAGGGGAGTCGACGTGCTTCCTCTTGCACTGTCTCTTCCTCGGGGGTTCCTCCGAAGATGTTTCGGAGGGACCTCCAGGAAGAAGGGAACCCCCAATGGGGGTAACCTCAGGCCCCAGGGCTCCGCTGTCATGAGACAGGGGGATTGCAAAGGAACCAGTCTCCGTGCCAAGGGAAGGTGGTGGTGAGATGGTAGAAGTGGCCAGAGAGGATTTGGCCAAGGCACTCCTCATGGCCTTGAAGGCGGGACCCTCAGAGTCCTGGGAAGGTTCAACCCCCAAGGTCACAACAGCAGTCAGAACTCCTGCCGCCGACGCACCGAGAGGGAAGCTCGAAACCGAAAGGATCGGTCCCGAAGCGTCCCCCCCGGGGCCGACAGAGGAGGTCCGCGTACCGAACACAGACCTGAAGGGCGGGGTTGGAGTTAGGGTCAGAACCGACCCGACAACTTCCACCTGCTCCACCAACACCGACTCCAACGGCGCCGAAGCTGTTGGAGGAGGAACCGAGATGGCAGGGTGGGAAACCGGCTCCGGAGCCAACTGGGCTGGAGCAGAGACCAACTTTTGAAAGACCGGAGACTGAAAAAGCCTTTGAAGCACCCTGTCTACATCCGAATCGGACATCCTCGACGACCGAGAAGAGACCGGCTGGGTCCGAGTCGACTTCTCCGCCGGCTCCGAAAGACTGGGGGACCGGCTCAGAATGGTTTTGAGAAGTATCGGCGCCAAGGGAGATTCCACCACCACTGCAATTTCCCTCGGAGCCGATGTGGACTTCGGCACCGAAGGGGAAGAGTCTGAGCGGGCAACCTTCATCGGCTCCGAAGCCGATGGAGATGACTCGCCTCTCGACGCCCGAGCTCTCGGCTCCGAAGCCAGAGGAGTCGAGGCTGGAGACATCGAGGCAGACCGTTCCGCCCTCGGCTCCGAAGTCCGTGGAGCCGACAGAGAAGCCTGCCTTGACTTTTTTGCTGCTGGATCCGACGGGCTGGTCGGAGCCGAAGATTTTTTCTTCCTCGACGGGGAAGAAGAAGAAAATAGGGCTTCCTCAAAGGAAGGGGTAATAAGCCCTTTCAAAATCAACTTATTTTTCCTCTCTTGGAGCACGTGAGAGGAAAAAGCGTGGCAAACGCTACAGGATTCCTGGAGGTGCTTCGGCCCCAAACAGTATACACATAAAGAATGATCGTCCATAATGGACATTTTATAATTGCATTTAGAACATTTTTTAAATCCTGATGGCCTATGTTCCTTCGACATGGCTATCTGTTCAAAGAGAAAAATAACACGTAGACTAGGGCAAGGTCCCTCTAAGTTAAACGGGATCACTTACCACCAAGAAATAATACAATTTACCACAAAAAAATTTAAACTACACAATCACACAATGAGTAGCTGTTAAACAGCTCTAACTAAGGCGCGTGGGCTAGGCAAGGCCCCTCTAACTTAAACAGGATCCTTTACCGTCGAAGAAAACACAATTTTACCACCAAATTTTAAAATACTCAGTCACACAACAATAAGTAGCTGTTAAAACAGCTTTTGGGTAAGTGTAGCGAAAATTCTGACAGAAAAATAATCACTAAGAGGCACTTAGCTCAGCCAAGTCCGAGACCACGTCTATGCTGTAGAAGCGGCAAACGAGATCTGGGGAAGCAGTAGTGGTGCATCCTGGGATATGAGGTAACTCAGCCAATAAGAGACTTCGTTCTATTGTATAGCGTGCCGAGTTGGAGCTGAGGATCGGCTCCGAACCCATCTGTAGAGAATGTAGGCGAGATAGGATCACATTACATCAGTAGTTTGTTTGTGTCTTTCGGCTTTTCCGGTTAGGGGTCGCCACAGCGGAACTCCGGTCTGCTAATGATTGGCAGTAGAGTTTTTACGTGCTGGCTTGCCGGGCCTAACGCACAACCTTCAGCGAAGGAACGCCCGTTCACGCATGTCACCACACAGAAGACGCTCTAACTGAGAATCGAACGGGCAACGTCTAACTGTGAGGCGACAACACTACCGCAGCACCACCACTGCAGTACTACATGGTTAAATTAATACAGAGGTTTAAATCATCTGAGAATGATATAAAAGTAACATTAGCATGTACGAGTTCTTTATGCATGAATATTAGCATGAGTTAAATTAATACAGAGGTTTAAATCCTCTAAGAGTGGTATAGATGTAGCATTAGCATGAAGGCAGTACATAGGGTTAATCAATAGTGTGCAAGGATGAACAAACTTTGTGTGTTATAAAGTATTTATGTATTAAGCAGGTTAGGTAGGTGGAGTGCAACTGCATTTCCATTTTTGGGAGAGGTAAGAATGCAGCTGGGTTTTGAAGTGTTCAGAGTTCTCATAAATTCTTAGAGATGGAGGGAGAGAATTCCATTTTTTGGCAATAAAAAAGGATAGGAGAAGCTGACCAGCGGGACCGTTTGGTTTATAAACAGAGATTAGATTTTGGTGGGTAGATCTTAGAGTTCTGTTTGGGGTGTATAATGTTAAGATGTTTGTTAATGCTGGGCATACAGTTGGTTTGAAAATAAGCTTGTGAGTGGTGATGAGTTGGAGGTAGTCAAGGTAGTTTGGCAGTTCTAGCCATTGCAGCTGGTGGACAGGTTTACAGTGGTGAGCGGAGTATTTGGAAGTGGTGGCGAACTTGGAGATTTTATTGTAACAGGATTCTAGTTTAGCAGAGATGGAGGAAGATAGGTTGGTTAGTAGGGGAGCACTATGCATTACTGAAGGTAGTAAGAAGATAGTGGTGAGGGTCTGTCTTGTTGAGGGGGAGAGGAAGGGAGAATTTCTGTACAGCATGCCAAGTTTCTGATGGGTTTTCTTTACATTTAGCTGAATATGGATATCAAATTGTAGGTGTTCATCAATAGTAACTCCAAGAAGTTTAGCAAGAGGAACAACTTCTACAGTGGAGTTGGCAAGGCTTGTAATCTTGAAAAAAGTTTTGTCTAGGTGGATAGATTTTGAGGGAGAGGATAGAAGGCTGGCAAAATTAAAGAGATGTCTGAAACCATGCTGAGCAGGGAGATGAGGTCTTCTGTGAAACATTTGAGTTGCTGCATTTGGACATTTTTTCAAAGATTTTTAAAAAAGGCAGTATAATGGATAGGGGACAAAAGTTAAGAGAATTCAGTGTATACAGGAATAATTAAACTTTTTTTCCAGATAGTGGGTATGTTTATTAGTAATGAGTTCTCACTAACTGATCTGTGTTATTAGTATTTGCCCTATGGCAAGCAAGAGCAAATCAGCAGATATTACTTATTTGGCAGAAAGATTGCAGTGGGAACAATGAATGAGGTGGAATACAACAGTACAGTAGGACTGTTGTGAGGGGCTGAAGGGCAGGGTAGGGTTACAGGCTGAGAAGGATGTGTTAAACTGGGTGGCTTTGGGATCTGTGATGGAAGGCGTAGACTGTGTCGAGAAAAGCCTAGGGTTCTTTGATTGAGAATCTTGGATGGAGGTGCAGTAAGACTTTGTCAAATCTAATTTCCTTTATTGTTTGGTTACGAAGTTCTCTATAATACTGCAGCAAGGATGTGTTTCCTTTGCAGCTGTAATTGCCATTCCTTGTCTCATAATCTCATGAGATGTTTTGCTGTTTTGAAAAGCCTTGATGCTGGGTTGTATTTTACTCTTGTCGAAGCAACCTGGTTACATCAATTACAGAGTCTCCTGGTATTTGGATGAAAGTTTCTACTCTGAACCTGGATTTGTTATGGACAGTGCTGTGGTGATGATTTTTTTGGAATGGCTTCATAGTCTTCTTATGAAAGTAGCGAGATGGTCAGTCACAGATTTAAGGTGGGGTGCCTGTGGAGACATGCTTGTAAGGGTTGATTGTGATGGCCCAGTCAAGACTAGAAGATCTGTGGAAGGATCTGCTATATGTATTATAAGAATTTATTATAACTAATATAAGAGTTTATAAGTTGAGCAAAGTTGTACAGGCTAATGGCAGTTGTAGGTTAAGGGGAAGAGATGGACATTTAGCAAGTCAATATTTAGATGGTCTAGAATGATGCTGGTGAAAAGGCAGTGTAAGAAGTATTTTACTGTGTAGTTATTATTGCCTGTGTTGGAAGCATTTGGCAACAAAGCAGATACTCTTTCAGTAGTTTACCCTTAAGAGCTTTATTAGAAGTTCACTGTTAAAAGAGGGAAAACCTTACTGGTATGGGAGAGAACAGTGGAGTCATGGCATAAAATTATCACTCCTCCAGTTTTTGCGTGTGGTCTGTCTCGTCTCAAGATGTAGGCTTTGGGTAGGATTTCTGTATTTTTTATGGCTAATTTTAGACATGTTTTAGTTGGCACTAAGATATCAGAGGAGTGGCATGATAGACAGGTATGTAGCACTAATGTTGTTACACTGGGTATGGCAGTCTATTTGACGAAACAGTAGCCCAATGACAGGTGTTTTAGTTGAGATGTGGCTGAATGAGGGTGTGAAAGAAGACTGTGTGGCTGGGTCAGATTACAGTATATGTTGCCAGAGAGAGAGTGTGTGTGTGTGTGTGTGTGTGTGTGTGAGAGAGATGGTATATAACAGCTGGATAAGAAAATGAGTTGTTTTGATTTGAGTCTTTTTTTTTTTTATTTAAACAACTTTATTTATTCATCATATCATTAGCCTGTAACATGATAACACACATCTTAACAGTGATGGGAAAAAAAAATTACAGTATGACTTTCTACTACATCAGACATGCATTTTTCTTGCAGTTTCCATAATAGCTCTATTTCACTTGCCTGCATTAGACCATAGTCATATACTTTGTCAATGTCTGCCAACCACATCAATTTAGTAATTTGAGTATTACTTGTAAATACAGTTTCCAAATGCACCATTTATTTTGTATACTAACTGCTTCAACAAAACTGTAATGTTCCCATCTCTTTTATTTAATTTACAGCGTTCTGCACTTAGCTTACAGCTGGATTAATCTTTAATTTCTAATTTCATGCAATGTTTATTTTTTTGCTGCTAATGCCATTAAACTTGAGGCCAAACTAAGCCTCGGCAGGTCGAAACTTAGGATTAAATGAACAGCATCATCTCTTTTATTAATACAGTGGATATAAAATGTGTACACGCTCATGTTAAAATGCCAGGCTTTTGTGGTATAAAAAAATGAGACCACAATAAATCATTTCAAAACATTCCCACTTTTAAATGTGACCCATAACCTGTACAATTCAATTGAAAAACAAACAAATCTGTTAGCGTAAAAAATATAAAAAATAAAAAATGTACAATAAGCTGGTTGCATAAGTGTGCACACCCTTAAACTAATACTTTGTTGAAGCACCTTTTGATTAAATTACAACATTCAGTCTTCTTGGGTAGGGTCTAGCAGCATGACACATCTTGACTTGGCAATATTTGCCCATTCTTCCTTGCAAAAGTGCTCCAAACCTGTCAGATTGCGAGGGTATCTCTTGTGCACAGCCCTCTTCAGGTCACCCCAGATTTTTTATTGGATTTAGGTCTGGGTTCTGGCTGGATCATTCCAAAAAGTACAGTTGTGTACACTTATCATAAATGTAGATGTTCGAGTGTATTCACTGTTGCAGTAATCACACTTGGGTTATCCTGCCAGGGTTAGCCCTCAGTTGGCCCAAATACCAGAGGCTTAATATTTCTGCATCAGTTGCTGTCACTCCAGGACTGACGTCAGGTTGTCAGTGGTATTAAAAACAGGAGCCAATGCCATTACATCAGTTTTTCTTGCCCCAAATGTCAAGAGCCCCAAATAGGGAGCTAGGTTATGGTGGAATAACACCACCAGTAGAAAGTAAATACCAAATAGCACTATAAAGAGTGAGGGAGAGAGAGAGAGAGAGAGAGAAGGGGATGGAGGGTGGGAAACCAGGACTGCAACAGTGAATACACTTGAACATCTACTTTTATG
Organism: Protopterus annectens; assembly: GCF_019279795.1. Classification (NCBI taxonomy): domain Eukaryota; kingdom Metazoa; phylum Chordata; order Ceratodontiformes; family Protopteridae; genus Protopterus; species Protopterus annectens. The sequence continues at coordinate 291,139,672 of NC_056735.1, forward strand.
GTAAGTGTACACAACTGTACTATGTTCTTCGTCTTTCACTATTGCAGTCATCACAATTGGGTTGATTCCCAGAGCTGAAGAAATGGGTGGAGGCAGTCAAGAAGAGTTGGGGCTGGCTAGTATACCCTGCAGGACTATGATTGCAAAGCCTACCCTGGATTTGGAAAAGATAGGCAGGTGGTAATGCTTGGTGAAGGTATGAACAGAACTCCATTTTGCAGCCTCCAGGATGTCCCTGGTAGGGACCCCTCTGAGAAAAGGTGCAGAGGTGGAAAGTGCCCTAGTGGAATGTGCTCTGACTCCCTGTGGGGGTAGTTTCCCGTGGTGTTTGTAACAGAAACGGATACAGTGTGCTATCCATTTGGAAATGGTTTGTTTTGATATGGCCTTGCCCTCTGCCCCTGCTGCAAAGCTGACAAGTAACTAGTCAGATTTCCTAAAGGACTTAGTCCTATCCAGGTAGGATCTGAGCTGTATGTGCACATCTAAAGAGTGCAGGATCCTTTCCCCCTTACTTTGAGGCTTAGGGAAGAAGGTGGGCAAATGAATAGATTGGTTGAGACCTACAATGGACACCACTTTAGGCATGAAAGTTGTGTTAGTCCTGAGGGAGACCCTGTCAGCATGAAAAACGATGAAGGGTTCCACAGCCATGAGTGCTTGAAGATGAGACACTCTTCTAGCTGAAGTGATGGCCAGAAGCAAGGCGGTTTTCCAAGAGAGGAATTTTAACTCTGCCGAAGGCTCAAAGTGGGGGGGGGTGAGCTTTTCCAACACAACGTTAAGGTCCCAAGAAGGGGTAGGGACTCTTCTGGGTGGCCTTAAGTTGTTAGACCCTCTAAGGAACTGCTTGATGAGGGGGGTGTGAGAAGAGAGGTGGCTCTGTGCTGCAATGAGCAGAGATAGCAGAGGCATGGATTTTAATAGAAGAGAAAGATAGGCCCCTGTGAAGCAGGTCTGCTAGGTAATCCAGGATGAGAGGTAAATAGGGCTGTGCTGGTTCAGCTCTTTTATCTTGGATCCAGGAGCAATACCTTTTCCACTTGTCAGCATAGGATTTTCTAGTGCTGGGTCATCTGGCTTCATGTATAATGTCCAGGACTTGCTTGCTTAGGCTGCCCACTGGAGGAGAGGTCAAGGAATATGCCAGGCTGCCAGGTTCAGGGTCTGCAATTGTGGATGCAAGAACTCTCCCCTCTGCTGGGTCAGGAGAGTTGGAATCTGAGGGAGGTGCCATGGAGGCAACGATGACAGACTGCACAGTAGTGGGTACCAATTTTGGCGTGGCTAGTCTGGGGCAATCAGGATTGCCCTTAGGTTTTTCCTCCCTTATTTTGAGTAACACCCTTGTAAGAAGAGGTAGATGGGGAAATGCATAGCTCAAAAGTTTTACCCATTGGAAGGATATGGCATCCACTTTCCAGGCCTTTCTGTGGGGATCCCTGGTGCAGAATTTGCTGAGCTGGTGGTTGTTGTGGGAGGCAAACAGGTCCACCTTTAGGGTACTCCATTTCTGGGTTACGAGGCTGAAGGTGTTGTGGTTTGCCACTCGTGTGGGTCTAGGAGATGTCTGCTTAAGTTGTCTGCCAGAGAGTTTTGGTTGCCTGGCAGGAATTGTGCTAGCAGGTGAATCTGCATGGCTGAAGCCGTGTGTCAAAGGGTCTTGGCTAGCCTGCATAGTGGGTAACAGTGGGTTCCTCCCTGCTTGTTGATGTACCACATCACTGTGGTGTTTTCTGTTTTGATTAGTAGAGGCCCCAGAGAGAGTAGGGGTCTGAAAGCTGTCAGAGCAAACTGAAAAGCTAGCATCTCTTTTTGGTTGATGTGCAGATGAATTTGATTTGGGCTCCAGTGCCCCTGAATGCACCTGCCATCCAGGTGTGCACCCCAGGCATAGTCTGATGCGTGTGTGGTTAGGGTCTGGGCGGCATGGGGTTGTGAAAAGGGAAGCCCCTTGTTGTGGTTGCATGCTGCTGTCCACCAAAGAAAATCTTTCCTTAGACAAGGTATCATAGGTATAATAGTTTCCAGGTCCTGAGAATGTTTACACCAAAAGCTTTTTAAGTACCACTGAAGTTTCCTCATATGCAGTCTGGCATATGGAATTACTAGAATGCAGGAGGCCATGAACCCTAGAGCTTGCAGGATTTTCCTTGCGGATAAGTGAGTTTTGGTGGCCAGTTGAGAGAAGTAGCCTGTCCGATAGGCTTGTTTTTCTGGAGTAAGGAATGCCATCTGGGATGCTGTGTCCAGGCTTGCTCCCAGAAATACAATTTTCTGACTGGGGACTAGTTTGGATTTCTTTTCATTTATAGTGTACTTCAGTGAGGTCAGTATGTGTTTTACAAATGTCAGGTGCTGTAACAGCTTTTCCTGACTGTCTACCTGAATCAGGCAGTCATCCAAGTAGGGGTAAATTTAAATATTTCTTTGTCTGCAAAAAGTAATGGCTGGAGCCAGGCATTTTGCAAAAACTCTGGAAGCATAAGCCAAAGAGAAGTAAAGGGAACTGATAAATGCATAGATCCTGCCCTGAAATGTAGATATTTAATGTAACAGTCCCTGATTGGGATGTGCAGATAGGCCTATTTTAGGTCTTGAGTGCCAAACCAGGCATCTTTGGATAGCATGGGAAGAAGCTGCTGGAGGGTAAGCATTTTGAATTTTGGTACCACCAGGTAGGTGTTTAGAATGGATAGATCTAGGATTGGACGCCAGGTGCCCTCATTTCCGGATACCAGGAAAAGTCTGGAATAGAAACCTTGGCCTATCTGGTCTGCAGGAACAGGCTGAACTGCCCTCATGGAGAGCAGGGAATTAACTTGGTTTTGTGCCTCTGCCCACTGGTTTGGAGGAAGAATTTGGAACCCTTTTGGGGTTGGCAGTGTGTGGAAATAAATTTTGTACTCCTGGGACACTATGTTGAGGACCCATAGATCGTTGGTGATGGAGCTCCAGTGTTTTGCATGGTTGGTACGTTTTCCTCCTAGGAGCACGAGCAGGTGGGCAGAGCTAAGAAGTGGAGTTGAAAAGTCATTGTGAGTTCTTTCCATAAGTGGGTGTCTGAGCACTCCCTGTTTTAGAAGTGGAGCTACTCCATTGCTTACATCTCTGCATTCCCTGAGCCTGCTGTCTGGGGGGGTCTGCTTTCCCTAGGTCTAGTCTGAGCCAGCCTAGAGGGGGCTGGAAAGGGCCAGTGTTTTGAGGGACAATGCCTACTGAATCTCGAAGGCTGGACTTGCAAAAAGTCTTTAACTGTCTGAATAGATTTAGCTTTTTCTTCCATCTGTTTTAAAACCTCTTCAGCCTTGGTGCCAAACAGATCATCTTTGTTCAGTGGTACGTCCAATAATTTTGATTTGACATGGTCTGGCAAGGTCTGTTCCTTGAGCCAAGCATGCCTTCTAAGTACAGAACCTGTGACTGCTGCCCTGCAGGATGGTTCTAGGGCATCAAACCCACATTGCAGGGTATTGCTTAGTAACCTAGCTTGCAGAATGCATAAGCTCCTGCAATTCTTTATTTTCTGCACAGTCTGGAAAGGTAAATAATGTTTGTTTAATAAGTTCCATAGTATGTTGCTGGTATTTCAGCATGTGGAACTGACAATTTAATGCTGTAATGGCAAGAGTTGCAGAGGTGTATACTTTTTTACCTCATCTGTCTAAAGCTTGTGAATCCCTGTCTGAAGGGGTAGGATTCTTAGCTGTGGTTGCTTTTACTCCTTTAGGTCCTTGGGAGATGACCTCTGGGTCAGCAGTAGGATTTTTGAAAAGAAATTTGCATGGGTCAGGGACTCTAATACCCGTCAGGTTTCCTGGAAGTAGGAGGTAGAGTATCAAGAGCTAAACTGGATTCCATGAAAACATCATCCACAACATCCAGAAAAGGAGGAATAGCCAAGGGTCTGTGCTGTGATAAATCTAAAAATTCCCAGAGTCTCTTTTTGGAATGAGGATAATCCTGGCATTACCAATGGAAATGGTCTCTCAAGGTATGCAGGGTTTCACCAAAAGAAAAATCCTCTGGAGAGGAGGCAGAAGGAATGGATTCCTCTGCATCTGAATCTTCATAAGCAGATAAGGGCATGTCTGCATAATCAGAAACCTCAGAGTCGTCGGACTCTTGGTCAGATAAAGCTGCTGGGGACAAGTCTCTTTCTTTTAGTAGGGGTAGCCCTGCTTCCCCTAATCAGCATGATAAGGTCTTCCGCCATTTTAATCATTTGAGATTGAGGCATGGAAGCAGGTCCTTGAGTCATCGTTTTTTTAGGTGTAGTGCATACCCTGGCCCTTAGAAACTCGATAGTTTTAGAAAGAACTGAAGACGCGAAAGAAGTTGTCCGTCTGTGTTGAAAATCGGTAGTGCAAAGAACTTCCTCAGAAGCCGGTGCCTGCAGAGCGGCTCCGGACCCATCCAAGGTAGAGACATCCGCAGGTTCCTTAGTCAAAGAAGAGTCTCGCAGCATAACAGACTCTGAACGAGTCTCGGTAGTGCCCTGGAAATCCACAGAACCGGGCATCAGGGTCGACAAAAGCGCCTCACTGAGTACCGGCGAACTGGCAACTAGCTTAATGGAAGTGTCATCGGCAGTTTTGGACCTGTGCGGCCTGTCTCTGTCTTTATCCTTATGTTTTTTTGGAAGATCGGTAGACAAATGGCTTACCGAAGCCATTTCGGAATACGGAGATACAGCGTGAAAGTATTTAGCTATGATAAGGGCCCGACGATGTATAGTTCTGGAGCTGAATAAAGCACAAAACCGACAGCAAGGAACATCATGGTCTGGGCCTAAACAGGTGATGCAGTAAGAATGGAAATCTTGGTGTGGTATTTGTTTTCCACAAGCAAGACAGTTGTTAACTTTTTCGGTCATCGGTTAGAGCAAGAAGAAAGGATCCCCAACAGGTTACTTAGCTTTAGAAGACTTCAACTTCAATTTCAGCAACGAAAACTCAGGTAGCGGCCAGCACTCGTGCAAACTGCTTCTGGCTCCTCGGCAAAAAAGACTGATGTCATGACGTCGGCTGCCTGTTTTTATACCACTGACGACCTGACGTCAGTCCTGGAGCGACAGCAACTGACGCAGAAATACTAAGCCTCTGGTATTCGGGCCGACTGAGGGTTACCCCTGGCAAGATAACTCAAGTGTGATGATTGCAACAGTGGAACACGAAGAACATCTTTAATTTTCTTCAGATGAAGCCATTCTTTTGTTGAGTTGGATGCATGCCTGGGGTTCACTATAATGTTGAAAGGAAATTCCTCTTCATCTTCAGCCTTCTAGCAGACACCTGAAGGTTCTGGGTCAAAAGTAACTGTTATTTGGAACTGTTCATAATTCCCTCCACCTTGACTAAAGCCCCAGTTCCAGCTAAAGAAAAGCAACCGAAAACATGATACTGCCACCACCATGCTTTACCATGGGGATGGTGTTCTTCTGGTGAAGCAAAGTGTTGTTTTTGCACCAAAAGTACCTTTTGGAATTGTGGCCAAAAAGTCCAACCTTGGTCTCATCAGACCAAAACACATTTTCCCACATGCTTTGGGGGGACCTGATATATTGTTTTGCAAATTTTAGCTGGGTCTGGATGTTTTTCTGTGTAAAAAAAGGCTTCTGTCTTACAACCCTACCCCATAGTCCTGACATATGGAGAATATGGGAGAATGTTGTCACATGTAGTACACAACCAGTACTTGACAGAAATTCTTGCAGCTCCTTCAGTATTGCTGTAGGTCTCTTGGCAGCCTCCCTGACCAGTTTTCGTCTCGTCTTTTCATCAATTTTGGAGGGACGTCCAGTTCTTTGCAATGTCACTGTTGTCCCATATTTTCTGCACTTTTTGATGACCATCTTCACGGTGTTCCATGGTATATCCAATGCGGTGGATATTTTTTTGAACCCTTTTCCTGACTGATACCTTTCAACAATGAGATCCTGTTGATGTTTTGTAAACTCTCTGCAAACCATGGCTTTTGCTGTAGCAGGCAACTGAGTAAATGTCAGGAAAATCCTACTAGGACAGCTGAACTTTATTTGGGGTTAACTGATGCAGGTATGTACTGAAGAAGACTGAATGTTGTAATTAAATCAAAAGGTGCTTCAACAAAGTATTAGTTTAAGGGTATGCACACTTATGCAACCAGCTTATAGTACATTTTTTATATTTTTTCCCCTAACAGATTTGTTTGTTTTTCAATTGAATTGTACAGGTTTATAGGTCACATTAAATGCAGGAAAAGTTTTGAAATGATTTACTGTGGTCTCATGATTTATATCACAAAAACTTGGTATTTTAACAGGGGTGTGTACACTTTTTATATCCACTATTTATTTTAACAGGGGTGTGTACACTTTTTATATCCACTGTATTTTTCTCCAAGAACTGTGTCAGGACATTCTGTAGGAGTTCTTAAACTCTACCAACTCGATACATTCCCAGATGATGTGTCCCCAGTTTCCTCTTTCACTCCCCTTGTATTTTCAACCTTTGCTCTCCTCTTCAGTGATAATCATCTTAAGCCTACCCAAGGTATAAAAAATGCCTGTCTAAACATTTCCATGAAAATATTCTAAATCTTATGGATTTTGTAGAATACCTTGGGGTCTAAATCTTATGTACTTTGTAGAATATTTTGGGGTCTTACAAACTTCCTCCCATTGCTATCTTGCTATTTGTCATTCGAATCTTCCCACCCAGTCTTTTTTTTTTAATTTGATCTGTTTGCATAATTATTATGAAGCATTTTACATGCCTTACTAATTATGATGTTCTTCATTCAACTAGAAATGCTACAACCGCTGGTCTTCCCTATAAGACCCCATCCCTTTTGTCTATATTCTGCCAACAATCTCTGATATGCAAGTCACTGTATATCCTGAAAGTCAAACAACTATTTGGATTCTTCTCACTCTATCATTTTTGCATTCCAGCTTATTTAACATGAGTCTCTCCTTTTTTGGGTTTCCTCCAGTTACTTCCTGCCATCTCTTGTCCAGATGCACTTATTCCTGTTGGTTCAATCTTTATTGTGCTATATGCAACTTTACACATAAATATATAATATTATGTATAATTTCCACTCTTCTTAAAATGCTGTTTTTCCAAAACCTAATCTCTCTGCATTCTTCTAACTTGCTTCAACATCTTTTCCACTTTGATCTCTAGCCCTCGGCTTGTGCTAGAAGTCGCAGCTGTGCAACTTTAAAATATTTCTCTAAATTGGGTAATCCTAAACCACTGCATTCAACAGAAAGAAAGTACAGTTGTGTACACTTACCATAAATGTAGATGTTCGAGTGTATTCACTGTTGCAGTCATCACATTTGGGTTATCCTTGCCAGGGTAGCCCTCGTCCGGCGCGAATACCAGAGACTTAGTATTTCTGCGTCGGTTTCTGTTGCTTGAGGACTGACGTCAGGTCCCCAGTAGTATAAAGTAAGGCAGCCGACTCCATTACATTAGTTTTTCTTGGCCTAACCTTTTCAGGAGCTCCCAAGGAGTAGGAGGCCAAGTTCTGGTGGAAGAACCCCACCAGTGGAAAATAAATACCAATCTGCCCCTTGTAAAGAACGGAGAACAACAAGGAAGAATGGTAATAAAAGGAGAAAGAAAATAAAGGGGGACAGAGGGAGGGAAACCAGGATTGCAACAGTGAATACACTTGAAGATCTACATTTATGGTAAGTGCAAACAACTGTACTATGTTCTTCGTGTTTCACTGTTGCAGTCATCACATTTGGGTAGATTCCCAAAGCTGAGGAAATGGGTGGAGGCAGTCAAGGAAACAAGGGGCTGGCTAGGATGCCCTGCAAAACTTCAGAGGCAAACCCTGCCCTGGATTTGGAGAAGAGTGGCAGGTGGTAATGCTTGGTAAAAGTGTGAACAGATGTCCAGTTGGCAGCCTCCAGGATGCCCCTGGTGGGGACTCCTCTGTGGAAGGCTGCAGAGATGGAGGCTGCTCTGGTGGAGTGTGTCCTGACCCCCTTGGGGGGAGGCTTTCCATGCTGTTTATAGCAGAAATGGATGCAGTGTGCTATCCATTTGGAAATGGTTTGCTTGGAGATGGCTTTGCCTTCTGCCCCTGTAGCAAAGCTAACCAGCAATTGATCAGACATTCTGAAGAATTTAGTCCTGTCCAGATAGAATCTGAGCTGTTTGTGCACATCTAGAGAGTGAAGAATCCTTTCCCCCCTTGTTCTGGGGATTAGGAAAGAAGGTGGGCAAATTAATAGATTGGTTGAAAGCCACACTGGACACCAACTTGGGCATGAAGGATGGGTTAGTTCTGAGGGATACCCTCTCTGCATGGAAGATAATGAAGGGTTCCACAGCCATGAGTGCTTGCAGCTCAGAGACTCTACTGGCTGAAGTGATGGTCAGAAGGAATGCTGTCTTTCAGGAGAGAAATTTTAGCTCTGCAGAAGAAGCTGGCTCAAAAGGGGGCAGGGTGAGCTTTTCCAAGACAAAGTTAAGGTCCCAAGCTGGTGTTGGTGCCCTTCTGTGGGGCCTCAAGTTGCTAGCCTCTCTGTGTAACTGTTTGATCAAAGGGTGTGAGAAAAGGGGCTGCTCAGTGGGAAAATGAGCAGAAATAGCAGATGCATGAATGTGTATAGAGGAGAAAGACAGACCACTATGTAGTATATCAGCTAAGTAATCCAGGATGACAGGGATGGAGGGCTGTGCCGTATTGGCTCCCTTTGCCCGGATCCATGTGCAGAACCTTTTCCATTTATCTTGCATAAGACTTTCTCGTGCTAGGACGTCTGGCCTCATGGATAACATCCAGAACCTGTTTACTGAGGATGGCGGACTGGTTCAGGGTTAGGGAATAAGCCAAGCTGCCAAACTGAGTGTCTGCAATCAGGGATGCATGGATTCCCCTTCCCTCTGGGTCAGGAGGTTTAGAATCTGAGGAAGATGAGATGGAGGCAGCTGGGACAAGCTGCACAGCAAGGGGTGGCAGTGTTGTCAGGCCAGTCTGGAGCTATAAGGAATGGTCCTTGGCTTTTCCTCACTTATTTTGAGCAGTAACCTGGGCATGAGAGGTAGGGGAGGAAAAGCATAGACAGATAGATTGACCCAGTGGGCTGCCAGGGCATCCGGTTTCAGAGCCATGCAGTGATGTTCCCTGGTACAGTATTTGCTGAGCTGATGGTTGGTGTGGGAGGCAAAGATGTCAACCTTTGAGGTTCCCCATTTCTGAGTAATTAGGTTGAAGGTACTTCTGCTGAGTTGCCACTTGTGTGGGTCCAGAAGATTTCTGCTTAATTGGCCTGCCAGAGAGTTGAGAGAGTCTGGTAGGAATTTTGTTAACAGGTGTACTTGCATGGAAGAGGCTGTGAGCCAAAGGGTCATGGCCAGCCTGCACAGAGGGTACGATTCCCTCCCTGCTTGTCGATGTACCACATCACAGTGGTATTTGTCTGTTTTGATCAGGAGAACCCCTGGAGAGAGAAGGGGTTTGAAAGCTATCAAGGCGTGCTGCACAGCCATCATCTCTTTTTGACTGATATGCAGAGGGATTTGCTATGGGCTCCATTGGCCCTGTATGCACCAGCTGTCCAGATGTGCACCCCAAGCATAATCTGATGCATCTATGGTCAGGGTCTGGGTGGCGGGGTGGAGGAAGAAGGGCTGTCCCTTGTTGTGGGAGCATGCTGTTGCCCACCAAAGAAATTCCTTTCTGAGGCAAGGAATTATAGGTAGAAGAGTTTCCAGGTCTTGAGAGTGTTGACACCAAAGGCTCTTTAGGTACCACTGAAGTTTCCTCATATGCAGTCTAGCATATGGAATGAGTAGTATGCAAGATGGCATGAACCCCACAGCTTGCAGGATCTTCCTTGCAGATAGCTGGGGCCTGGTAGCTAGAGGAGAGAAGTAGGCTGCCATAAAAATTTGTTTCGCTGGTGTAAGGTATGCCATCTGGGATGCTGTATCCAGACTTGCGCCCAGGAAGATTATCCTTTGGGTGGGCACCTGTTTGGATTTCTTTTCATCGATTGTGTACCCTAGGGAGGTTAATAGGGTCTTTACAAAAGGCTAGGTACTTGAGAGCAGCTTTTCCTGGCTGTCTGACTGAATACGGCAGTAGTCTAAGTATGGGTAAATTTGAGTATTTCTTTGTCTGCAAAAAGCAATGGCCGGAGCTAGACATTTTGTGAAAACTCTGGGAGCAGTAGATAAGCCAAAGGGAAGCACAGAGAACTGAAAGTGTTGAGATCCTGCCATGAAACGGAGATATTTCCTGCATGATTTCTTGATAGGAATGTGGAGGTTGGCCTCTTTTAGATCTGGGATGGCTAGCCAAGCATCCTTGTAGAGCATGGGTAGCAGCTGCTAGAGGATGAGCATTCTGAATTTTGGGATCACCAGGAAGGTGTTTAGAATGGATAGATCAAGGATGGGGCGCCAAGTGCCCTCTTTTTTGGGCACCAGAAAAAGTCTGCAGTAGAAGCCTTGCCCTAGCTGTTCTGCAGAAATGTGCTCTACTGCTCTCATAGAGAGCAGAGAAAGGATTTGCTTTTGAGCCACTGCCCAATGATTTGGTGGTAGATCTGGGAACCCTTTTTGGGTTGGAAGAGTGTGGAAGGAAAATCTGTATCCCTAAGAAACAATTTTCAGAACCCATTGCTCCTTGGTCATGGTGGCCCAGGTGCTTGAGTGAAAGGAGAGTATTCCTCCTAGGGGTAAGTGAAGGTGGGTGGAGGACACGAGTCATTGTGAGTTCTTACCATACGTGGGTGGCTTAGAACTCCCTCATTTTGAAGTGGAGGTAGTCCACTGCTTAGATCTCTGCATTCCCTGGGGCTGCTGTCTGGAGGGGGGGGGGTCTGTTTCCACGGGGGCTAGGCTGGGCCGGTTTACTCAGAGCAGGAAAGGACCAGTGCTTGGAAGGACAATGCCTGCTGAACCTGGGGCTGGACCTGTAAGAAATCCTTAACTGTTTGCATAGATTTTGCTTTTTATTCCATCTTTTTTAGACCTCTTCTGACTTAGTGCCAAATAAGTAAGCTTTGTGCAAGGGGGCATCCAATAATTTAGATTTGACATGGTCTGGCAAGGGTTGTTCCTTAAGCCATGCATGTCTTCTAATGACAGATCCAGTGACTGCTGCCCTGCAAGAAGCTTCTAGGGTGTCAAAACCACAGTGCAAAGTGTGAAACAAGCAAGTTGGTCACAAGTACCCGAAACTGCACTGATAATCCAAAAAAAGGTACAAGCCAGATAGCCAGTGCCAGATGATTGTTTATTCCGCAAATCCACAAACCAACACTGAAAAATCACACTGCAAACCAAAGTACATTAACGTAATATAAAATATCCTAACGTTTTCGTCGTATCACTTCATCAGATGAATACCACAATCAAAATTGACTGTTTAAATAGAAGTTTAAAATGTTGACATCCAATGAAAATACAAAAACAATTAAAACCTTGTTTACATTGTGACGTGTTTGTGTCAAAACCACAGTGCAAAGTGTGTTTAGTTGCATGACTTGCAGAATGCATTAAGTCTTGTAAATCTTTTGATTCTGCCCAAGCAGGAAAGGAAGACATTTTTTGTTTAAGGAGTTCCAAGGTATGTTGCTGAAATGTCAGCATATGGAACTGCCAAATTTAGTGCCCTGATAACAAGAGTAGCTGAGGTGTATACATTTTACCCCATCTGTCCAATGCTTGGGAATCCCTGTCTGAGGGGGTGGGATTCTTAGCAGAGGTTGCATTAATCCCTTTTGGCCCTTGAGAAATGACCTCAGGGTCAGCTGTTGGAATTTTAAAAAGATATTTGTGTGAATCAGGGACTCTATAGTACCTGTCTGGTTTCCTGGGCGCAGGAGGTAGGGCATCAGGAGTCAAGATGGATTCGAGGGAAACATCCTCCACAACATCCAGGACTGGAGGGGGTGGGGTGGCCAAGGGTTTGTGTTGCGGAAGATTTAGGAATTCCCTGAGTCTCTTTTTAGATTGAGGGTAGTCCTGACTCTCCCATTGGAAATGCTCCCTTACAGTATACAGAGTTTCCGCAAAGGAAAAATCCTCTGGGGGAGAGGCTGAAGAAATGGATGACTCTGCATCAGAATCATCATAAGTGGAGAGGGGTTGCATGTCTTCACAGTCAGATGCATCAGATTCATTTGACTCTTGTTCAGACAAAACTACAGGGGACAGATCTCTTTTCCTTTTGGAGGGGGGTAGCTTGGCTTCCCCTGATCAGCATAAGGTCTTATGCCATTTTAAGCATTTGAGATTGAGGCAAGGTAGCAGGCACCTGAGAGTGGGTTGTCGGTTTCTTGGGTGTGGTACGAATCCTGGGCCTAAGAAAAGTACAGTTTTGTACCTACCATAAATGTAGATGTTCGAAGATCCACATTGCTGCAGTCCTTACATATGGGTAGTCCGCTGTCCTCGGTCGGCCCGAATACCAAAGTACTAGGCTGACGTCGGTCAAGGCGCTTAAAACTGACATCAGGACGTCAGGGTACAAATGCGCATGACCGACGTCATATCCTCAGTCTTTTCTTGCCCCAGATGTCAGAAGGCCCTAAAAAGAAAGGCCAAAGCCAAAAAACAGCAAAACACAACCAACCACCCCTGCACTAACCATATTTACAATATTTACAACCCAAACCACACAACCACCTCTAACTACAGAGGGGAAGGAGGGAGGGTAAATTGGACTGCAGCAATGTGGATCTTCGAACATCTACATTTATGGTAGATACAAAACTGTACTATGTTCTTCATCTCACATTGCTGCAGTCCTTACATATGGGTAGAATCCCAAAGCAGAGGTAAGGGAGGATGGCAAAACTATAAAGCATTAGGAGCTGCCAAAATGCCCTGTAAAATTGCAGTGGCAAACCCAGCCCTAGATTTAGAGTAAAGTGGAAGGTGGTAATGCTTAGAGAAAGTATGCACTGAACTCCAAGTAGCTGCTTCCAAAATATCTTTAGTAGCCACCCCCCATAAAAAAGCTGTAGAAGTGGCAGTAGCCCTAGTGGAATGAGGCCTAATCCCAGCTGGAATCTCCTTACCATGATGGGAATAACAGAAAGCAATACAAAAACCAATCCACTTTGAAATAGTTTGTTTTGAAACAGGTTTGCCCTGAGAACCCAAAGCAAATGAAACAAACAACTGCTGAGACTGCCTGAACCCTTTAGTTCTACTCAAATAATATCGCAACTGTCTGTGTATATCCAAAGTGTGCAAAATCTTCTCCCCTTTATTTTGGGGGTTTGCATAAAAAGTAGGCAAATTAATAGTTTGGTTTAAAGCCACACTGGAAACCACTTTAGGCATAAAGGAAGGGTTAGTACGCAAAGACACCCTGTCCTTGTGGAAAATTAAGAAAGGCTCAACCGCCATAAGGGCCTGTAATTCAGAAACCCTTCTCGCAGAGGTAATGGCCAACAAAAAAGCAGTCTTCCATGATAAATATTTCAACTCGGCAGTCGCTGCAGGCTCAAAAGGTTGTAGAGTGAGTTTCTCCAACACAAAATTGAGATCCCAAGCAGGAGTAGGAGCTCTACGTGGGGTCTTATATTCTTTGCCCCTCTAAGGAATTGCTTAAACAAAGGATGAGAAAATAATGGTGGGTCACAGTCATAGTGAGCAGAAATTGCTGCAGCATGAATCTTTATAGAGGAGAAGGACAAACCTTTGTCCAATAACTCAGTAAGGTATTGAAGAGCAACACTTAAATTAGGTTTAGAAACATCAAAGTCCTTTGCTGTACTCCAAATTAAAAATCTCCTCCATTTATCTGCGTAAACTTTCCTTGTACTAGGCCTTCTGGCCTCCAAAATAACATTCAAAACTTGTTGTGGAAGCTGAGACCCTCCAGGGTTTAAAACAGAATATGCCAGGCTGTTAGATGTAGAGAGTGAAGTTTGACATTGAGTAGATGACTGTTCTCCTGAGACAGCAGGTGTGGAATCGAAGGCAAAGGCCATGGAGGCTCCCATACCAGACTTCTCAGTAATGGGTACCAGTGCTGTCAAGGCCAATCCGGAGCTATTAAAATCATTGTTGGCTTGTCCTGTCTGACCTTCAGGAGTACGTTTGGGAGGAGAGGCAGTGGTGGAAAGGCATACACGTGAAGATTGCTCCAATTGAATGAGAGAGCATCCACTTTCCAAGCTGTGGGATGAAACCTTTTTGTGCAAAACTTTGGCAGCTGGTAATTTAGTGGAGAAGCGAACAGATCTATGTCTGGAGTTCCCCATAACACTGTCAATTTTTGAAATACATGAGGATCCAGTTTCCACTCGTGGGGATCCATAATTTGTCTGCTCAACACATCTGCTAAGGAGTTCTGTGCTCCTGGCAGAAACCTTGCCTGAAGATTTAGCTGTAAACTGAGAGCAGTCTCCCACAAAATCATTGCTTGTCTGCATAGAGGATATGAATGTGTCCCCCCTTGCTTGCTGATGTACCACATGACAGTTGTGTTGTCTGTTTGAATCAACACCTGCCCTGGAAGAAGTAAATCCTTGAAAGCTAACAATGCAAATTGGACTGCTAACATCTCCTTCAAGTTGATATGTAAATGTTGAAGTCTGGCAGGCCACGTGTCTTGTACCCATTTTCCATTCAGATGAGCTCCCCAAGCTTTGTCTGAGGCATCTGTCGTTAGAATCTGACTCGCCTCTGGTCGGGTCACAGGGAGTCCCTTGTTTAGGTGACATTCCTGAGCCCACCACAAAAATTCCTTTTGAATGCAAGGTATTAGCTGAATGACAGTGTCCATATCTTGGCAGTGTTGTCCATACATTTTGAGATACCATTGTAGCTTCCTCATATGCAGTTTGGCATTGGGAAGTACCAGAATACAAGATGCCATGAACCCCAAGGCTTGAAGGACTGTCCTTGCAGTCAGCCTGGACTGACGAGACAATTGGTGGAAGTAAAGAGAAAGATTCTTTTGTTTGTCCGGGGTCAAAAAGGCCATCTGGGATGCTGTATTCAGTCTCACACCCAGAAAGCACATGTCCTGAGAGGGTACTAGACTGAACTTTATTTCGTTCACAGAATACCCTAGGCATCTTAACACTGCCATCACATACTGTAAATGATGAAGAAGTTCGTCCTTTCCTTGAGCCAGAATCAGGCAATCATCCAAATAAGGATAGATTTGTATTCCTCTTAGCCTGAAGAAAGCAACCACTGGAGCCAGAACCTTTGTGAACACTCTGGTCGCAGTAGATAAGCCAAAGGGCAATGCAGAGAACTGATAATGAAAAGTCCCAGCCCGAAAACGCAGATACTTCCTGCAACAGGGCCTGATAGGAACATGAAGGTAAGCCTCCTTGAGATCCAGAATCACCATCCAGTGGATCTTTGCCCAGCAGAGGTAAAAGCTGTTGTAACGTCAACATTTTGAACTTGGGAATGTCCAGATATGTGTTGAGGATAGATAAATCCAAAATTGGTCTCCACGTGTTCCCTTTCTTTGGTACTAGAAACAGGCGAGAATAAAATCCTAGGCCCACTTCTGGCAGAGGGACCGGTTGTATAGCTCCTATTTGAAGTAGTAGAGAAATCTGTTTGTGAGCCTCTAGTCTTTGCTGAGGAGGAACGTCTGGCATGCCTTTGAAAGGAGGTAAGGTATGGAAATAAAACTTGTAACCTTGGTGTATGATATCCAATACCCATTTGTCTTGGGTAATTAAAATCCAATTTTCCTTGAAGAGTGCCAACCGTCCTCCCAAAGGTGCTGCCAGGCAAGAAGGATCTGGCAGCCGAAAAAGTAGGTCATTGGGCCTGTTTACGAAAGGACTGGCCCCTGCCCTCACTCGAAGACTGTGCAGGTGAACTTCCTGTTCTAGGTCTGAAGGAACTCTGAGCTCTGCCCCTACCACGTCTAGATCTACCCCTAGACTGAAAAACAGAAGAAGGATACGTCCACCCCTTAGCAGGCCAATTTCTACTAAACTTTGGAGGCTGAACTTGCAAAAAATCTTTAACAGTCTGCATAGACTTAGCCTTGTCTTCCAATTTCTTCAAGACTGACTCCACAGGTGGACCAAACAACACTTCAGACTGCAAACGAGCATTCAAAATCCTTGTCTTAACATGGTCAGATAAATTCTGATCCTTAAGCCAGGCGTGCCTGTGAAGAACTGAACCAGTGGCAGCCACCCTAGAAGAGGCCTGCAAAGCATCAAAACCACACTGTAAAGAATGCTTACCCACCTGTTCAGAGACATGCACTAAATCTTGTAATTCTTTACAGTCAATGCCTTCTGCCAGAGCATCCACCTTAGATTTCAATTGCGAAAGAAGAAAATTTTGATATTTCAACTTGGCAATTCAAAGCCCTCATAGCTAAGGTAGAAGATGTATAGACCTTCTTTCCCCATCTATCCAAAGCTCTGGCCTCTATCTAGAGGAACCGGATTCTTTACAACAGAGGCCTTGACACCCTTAGGTCCCTGACTAACAGTTTCTGGGTCCGCCCTAGGACTCTTATAGAGATATTTATGAGCCTCAGGCACCCTGTAATACCTATCCGGTTTAACAGGCGCAGGAGGCAGAGAATCAGGATTAAGTGAAGCCTCTGAAAATACATCTTGCACAACATCCAGAACAGGGGGTATAGCTAAGGGCCTATGTTGAGGCAAAAACAAAAATTCTCTAAGCCTTTTCCGTGAATCAGAGAAGTCCTGGCCTTCCCACTTAAAATGTTCCCTCATAGAATGAAGAGTCTCTGAAAAAGAAAAATCCTCTGGAGGAGAAGCAGGAGTGGAATCTTCTGCATCAGAATCAGAATAAGGAGTGTACTCCTGCAACTCTTCAGCCGAAGACTCTGAAACATCCGAAGCCTGCTCAAAACTTTCCAACTCTGGCTCCACCCTAGGCCTCTTATCAGGAGGGGGCAAAGAACCTCTAATCATAGCAATCAAATCTTCTGCCATTTTAAGCATGTGCTTCTTAGGCACAGACCCTGCTGAACTAGGACTGACACCAACAGAAGCTAAACCTGGCCTGCCTCTGGAAGAAGCCTTGGAAACAGAAGGAGAGGGTCTAACCACCCTAGGAAGGGAGGGGAGTACAGAAACCTGAGAAGCCCCTTCAGCCTGACCTGCCTCGTGAGAGGCCACATCCTGCAAAATCAAAGACTCCCCCTGAGACTCCAGAGAAGCCTCCATCGGAACCACCGGTTCCACTGAAGCCTCTAAAGAACCGGCGTCCGGAACGGACGACTCATCTTGCCTGGGTTTAACCGCTTTGTCTTTGCGCTTCTTCATGGAAGCGGGCGTCGGAGTATCCGACGGCATATTATAATTGCACCGCTTACCGAAGACCAGCCTAGCACAATCTAACCTTCACTTAATAGTGCGCTTATTAAACCTAGCACAAAAGCGACACCCAACTACGACGTGCTCAGGCCCCAAACAAGGAATGCACAAAGAATGATAATCCCTATGCGGTATCTGTTTCCCACAAGAAATACAATTATTCACTTTTTCTGACATCCGGTAATACACTGAGGCAAGAAAAACCAAAATATTCCCAACGGGTACTTAGCCAACTTGGATTCGGTCTGAAACTCCGAACTCGAAAAATTTCAGAACGCCGAACGGCACTTGCAACGCTGCTTCTGCATCGGACCATGCGGCAAAAAAGACTGAGGATATGACGTCGGTCATGCGCATTTGTACCCTGACGTCCTGATGTCAGTTTTAAGCGCCTTGACCGACGTCAGCCTAATACTTTGGTATTCGGGCCGACCGAGGACAGCGGACTACCCATATGTAAGAACTGCAGCAATGTGAGATGAAGAACATCTCGGTAGTTTTTGAAAGAACATCAGTTGTGAAAGAAAACGTCCGTTTGTGTCGAGATTTGGTAGTACAAAGGACTTCCTCAGAAGCCGGTGCCTGCTCAGCGGCTCTGGACCCATCCAAGGTAGAGACGACTGCAGGATCCTTAGTCAAAGAGTTTTGCGGCATACCAGACTCTGAAAGGGTCTCAGTAGCAGCCTGGGAATCAACTGAAGTGGCATTAGGGGCTGCAAAAATGCCTCACCGAGTACCGTAGGACTGACGACTAGCTTAACGGAAGCATCGTCATTAAGTTTGGACCTGTGAGGTCTGTCGCTGTCTTTATGTTTACGTTTTTTGGGAAGATCTTCTGTCAGATGGCTTACCGAAGCCATATCGGAATTCGAGGACTATAAACAAAAATATCTGGCTACAATAAGGGCCTGACGACGAATAGTTCTGGTGTTGAAGAAAACAAAGAGGTGACAATGGAGGATGTCATGGGGGCCTTAAGTGATGAAGTAAGAGTGGCAGTCTCAGTATGGTATTTGCTTTCCACAGGCGAGACAATTATTAACTTTTTCTGACATCGGTTAGTACAAGAAATAAGGATCCCCAATGGGGTACTTAGCTTTAGAAGATTTCAACTTCAATTCGGTAGTTGAAAACTCAGGTAGTGGCTGAGCAGCACTTGCACGAACTGCTTCTGCTTCGGGCACAGAAAGACTAACGTAATGGCGGCGGCTATCTTACTTTAGACTACTGACGAACTGACGTCAGTCCTCAAGTGACAGCAACCGATGTAGAAATACTAAGTCTCTGGTATTCGGGCTGGCCGAGGGCTACCCTGGCAGGGATAACCCAAATGTGTTGACTGCAACAGTGAAACACGAAGAACATCCAGCTTATCTCACTTTATCATTGCCCTCCTCTTCCACTCCCAAATAAATTCCTTCAACTCTTTTTAATTGCCACCCACAAGTTTTCTTCAGGTTGACAAAAGTACACCTAACCTACGTAACAAAACAAAAGCAACTAAAAACATTTTCACTGTCTGTATCATGCTGTCTATACCCATGTTCAAGAACATTCATTCTCAGTTTTTTTAATAATTTTCTGTTTGGTCACTTCACAGTATCCTTAGTTGCCATACTAAAATCATTTTAACCATACACCTAAATACTTTGTCATTTATGTCACCATAAATCTGAGCATTACTGAACTAACTCATATGTAGGCACACAATTTATTGCTATAGCTTTTGCTTTGTCTTCATTTATTTAATAACCTGAAGCACTTGCAACTGTCTTAAAATATCCCACAACATCCTTATGTCAGACTCAGGATTTGTTAAGTACAAAATAATATCATCCAAAAGCAAAACTATTTTTTCTTGACTATCACTATTTGCAAGATTTTTTACCTTATTAGCTAATGGTTACAAGTAAATAGCAAACAAAAGAGGGCAAAAAGGATGTCCATAACTAGTTCTGTGACTCAAGCTCAAACTACCAGAAACAATTCCTGCCACCTTTATTTTTGCCTCTAATCTAGCATATATTTTCCTTACTAACTCTACATTACTATATGGGAACACTGATGCTAAAAACTGCACAACTCATGAATTCCCACCAAACCCTAACAAATGCTTTTTCTGCATCCAAACTAACAAACAATAATGGAATTTTATTCTGATTCCCTCTGAACTGGCACACTTATATAATATTATCAAATGTCTGTTTCTCTTCCACAAAACCACTGGATATCATCTATCAAATTTGATAACAGATTTTCCATTTTCAACTAATAAGTGGCACTTTGTAATTGTGCTTTATTCCAAAATAAGGCTATTTCAGGCAGGGCTTGCAGAATCCTTGCCCTTGTTTGAAAATACTACCACTACTGTCTTCTTCCATAATGCTAGTACTTTCCTCCTTTTCAAAACACTTTCAATGCATTCCAAGACTTCAGCAGCCCCCTTTCCTCCTAGCTTCCAAATTTCTATGTGAATTACATCCATTCCTGGTGATCTCAATGTTGCTTCATTATACATCACATTTTATTTGTCCTTTATCTATAATAACTGTTAATTGTTAAGCTTCCACTTCAAAAAGCTTGATGCATCTTTTGTTACTTGGTGATTTAAGTACTTTGCTCTGTTTACTTTGTCATAAAATTGCCAAAATTTTAAATTATCACTCCAGCATTCCTAGTTTACCTTACTATGATGGGGTCCCCATGTTTTATTACAAGTCTTTGTGCTAAGTATTTCTGTGCTCCGTGATTATTGTCAAAAAACATCTGTTTAACTGCAATTTTCCTAAACACATGCATACTGTCCAACTGCTCCCTTACTTTTGCTCTTACCACAGTTCCTTTTTGACCTTTACACTTCCTCCTCATCTGCAACATTAAAAGTTTTAACCAAACAATCACTTTGTAACTCTAAAATTAAAGACTCCAAACAGCAGAAGCAGCATACACCCGTACCAATACTCTGCATTCTAATGGCCACTTCCCAATAATTACCTTTCACAGTACTTAAATCACGAAGTAACACGACGAGGTGCCACCACACTCAATTCAATGGTAGCCCAAAAACCACATAACATGTCACCATAATCACTAAAGTTGGAACAAGAGAAGCAAACACCTGTAACAATAACTTGTAGTTACAATGCATGCTTCACTCTAATTGTAAAACTTTGTACCTGAACCAACAGAAAATTCATTTTGGTTCCAAAGTTCTTCTAGCTCTGGCCATCCAAAAAACACGTTTCATTTCACCACTTAAACATGCTTGTGATGATGGCAACTCCCAGAATAAAAAGCATTTAAAGTCATCTTTTAACTCTAACCTCAAAATAACTGCAGTGAAAGTCTGATTTTAGAGTACTATTTAAACTTTTGCCAAACCTTGTAAATAACTTAATTTTCCTCACACTTTTGTCTCCCTTACTTCCAATATACTTTTAAAATCCACATTCATTTCACCCCAGGCCCTAGCCAGTCCTTCTTGACCAAATTCTATCTACCCTAACAATGGCTGAATTTTATTTATTATCCATTAATTAAATCCCCCTCTTAACAAACACCTGGGAAACACAAATGCTATTATTTTTAGTTTCTTGCATCTGCCAAGTTTTAAAGGTGAAGAGTCAGATAAGTTACAGGATAAGTCTCAGTTCCTTCAACTAAATGCACATGTTCTTGTCTTATACAATTTCTATCCAGCCTAACCTAGTTATTTTACCTTAAAAAATAATATGTATATTCCCCTATGCATTGCTGCTCCTGAAATAACACTTCTGTAGCAACTATCCATACACATCTTTAAAAATCTACTTCTCTACTTACAGTTTCTCTTCTAGGGCCCCCAGGGCCGTAATACATCTTCCACTTGCAATCCAAATTCCATTCACAACTAAGAAATACAATGCCCTGCTGGAATCTGACTACATCTCCCTTAAGATTTTTAAGCAGTTTTGTGGGAAACGTAGATGCACACAAGGTAATTCTATTTTTTGTCAATTTCTACTCACTGCCATAAATCTTAAACTACTGTCTTTTCTTTATTCTTCTACCACAATTAGAACACATCTTCCTATCAGTATAATTCACATTTTTCTTTGTTCTTGATATCATGCTGAATATCAACACTGAAATCCTCTATCAACCCAACATGCATACTTATAAACAAGTGTCTCCTGCAAAATAACAATCTGTACCCCAAATTTCTTAATTCAACAAACTTTGCTGTTTTTTTTTTCTAAGTCCATAAGTCTATGAACACTCCTTGTTAACAATGATAAAGCAGCCAGTCTGTTGATCTAAAGGCAGAATAACTTATAATACATATCAATTATGGTATACATACTGATTCTATTAACAGTTTATGCATATTCTATAACATCTGACTGCGATATTGTTGTTGAGGGCCTCACCAGTTCCGTTTGCGCAGAAGTGGGCATGTCGCAAATTGAGTGACAACCCGGTCTGCATATTACTTGGGGTTTTCGACAAACTGGCAATAAATTATATATATATATATATATATATATATATATATATATATATATTTTTTTTTTAAACATTTTAGGTCGATTAAAACTTGCCGTTATATACAATATGTGGATATCAAAGTTCAGTCATGCTGCAACACCCTGTAATACTTAAAGACTTAACCCCACAACTGAGTGAAAGAAAGAAGAAGCGGTTACACTTCCGTTACGATTGTGTGCTGTACTGACAGCACATAACCGTTCAAAGTGTCAATATGAGATTTTGGTGACTGTTTGGCTATTAAAAGCACTGTGACAACGGAAACACTTTAGTTTAAATAAGAAGCTATTACGTTGTATCAAATCCATAATTTAGCAGTTGGCAGTCCTCTTAAGAAACTGAAATACCCCAAGGTAGAGAAAGTGTTTTTTTTTTTTTTGTTTAAATGTCGGTTCACGCCATACCGGTAATTTACTTTCAGTTTACTGTTATATTTACTGTCCTATTACAACGTCAAGTGCACTTTTTTTTCCTTCGGTCGGACATTGGGAGGGAATGCATATTCATGAATGACATATCACGGGGTGGGCTTTGGGCGTGGCTTGCTACTGCGCATCTGGTGAGGCCCTCAACTACAGTATCGCCCATCTGACCAATATGGCTTCCACTTAACATCAATTTTACACGATTGAGCTCATGTCACGTTTTTCCAAATAGTTCAATTCAATATACCCTTTTACTTCCAGTTTTATTAAAATGCAATTATATGGCTTCAGGAAGTTTTTGTGCAGCAGAACGTGTATGGAGGGAAGCTACAGGGAAACAATGTGATGAGTGTGGTTTGACAAAGTGCTTTGGTGGCATGTACTCTGTAGGGTGAGGGATGTATACATATTTTCTAAAGGGAAGTGTCATGTGGTGAGATGGTTGAGAAACAGAAGTAGGTGAGGCAGTAGGATTGTTTGTTACTAAGTAGCACTGTGGTTATTTACAGGGTATGGTAGTATACAGAGAGAAAATTGCAGAAAAATAATTACATTATAAATACTGGAAAAATACTAATTTTTAAAACGTAGTATGAAAGCAAGACTTTTAAAATCAGCCTCATGAACATAACCTAACACAATGGAAGAAGATCCAACACCAAGAATTAAAACACCTTAAGTAAATCTACAGATCATGTACATTTAAAATGTAGCTAAACTCTCAAATAATTACATGCTTGCCTAAATGCTTAATTTCATGAGACATGGTTGAAACATTAAAAACTAGACACGTACAAAACTACAAAGTAAGGTTAGACATATGTCTATATACCTCACTAATAACATTTCATATATATGTTTGTGTGTGTGTGTGTGTGTGTGTGTGTGTGTGTGTGTGTGTATATATATATATATATATATATATATGTATGTATATATATATATATATATATATGTGTGTGTATATATATATATATATATATATATATATATATATATATATATATACACACACATATATATATATATATATATATATATATATATACGTGTGTGTGTGTGTGTGTGTGTGTGTGTGTATATATATATATATATATATATATATATATATATATATATATATATATACACACACACACACACATATATAGATATAGATATATATATATATATATATATATATATATATATATATGTATAT